>NW_027412648.1:0-10000 GCF_025532065.1 Leptinotarsa decemlineata
TGGACTCAATTCCCAGTAGGACGTATTCATCGACTCCTTCGTAAGGGAAATTATGCCGAACGAGTTGGTGCCGGCGCCCGGTTTACTTAGCCGCAGTAATGGAATATTTGGCAGTGAAGTCTTGGAATTGGCCGGTAATGCGGCTCGCGATAACAAAAAAACCCGTATCATTCCTAGACATTTACAGCTGGCCATTCGAAACGACGAAGAACTCAATAAATTGTTATCAGGAGTAACCATTGCTCAAGGTGGTGTTTTGCCCAATATTCAGGCGGTTTTGTTACCGAAAAAAACCGAAAAGAAGGCATAAGTACACATTTCCTGAGAGAGGAAAGCGACAAATAAAATATCGGCCCTTATCAGGGCCACAACGATTTTCTCTAATGAATTCGACAATTGCATATATTTTTTTTTATTTTCTTGTCATCGCTTTTCGATACAATTGTTGACGCAGCACGATATGCGATTGTTTCTTTCTTGCTTGCGCATATTTACGTATACATGTATACATGATTAATAATATTATTATTGTTCAACTTCTTATTTTCGTGCCGAAACAAGTGATTTCTATTTGCTGAAATCAAATATCAGAATGTCTGTACGTTTATTCGTGATGAAAATAAAATGTATGCAGTAATATCAGATTTAGGTATACAAATGAATAAACATAACAATATCCATAGAAATATTATACATTCTTGTTCGTGGAATTACAATATAGACAATCATGAGTAAATTGGAATGAATAAATGAAAAAAATTATACCTAATTAAATTATATAGCATAGATGAATGCATACATACATTTCAATATCTGCAGAAATGAATGACGAGTATATAAAAATAGGTTGTTATTATTATTCATAGTAATTTGTGAAATGGGATAGATGAATATTATAAGCATAAAACAATAATATTTGGACAGTGGTTCATTAACCTTCGATCAGTTTATGAATATTATTTTTTCAATTTTTTCTTTACGTACAAATGGTATCGCGTTTTAAAGCGGCGTTTCAGAAAAGTTTCATATGTAATTTCTATTGGTGAATAATTGAATAGTTTGGGAGCTACCTAGCTAGCTAGCTAGCTAGATACCAGTAGCTTCCCTGTCCTATAGATTTAGAAACCGAGTGGTATATAATCTAATTGTACAGATCGTTCTTCTCTTTTCTTCTTCGTATACAGATGTAGTAAGGTTGAAATTAATAATTTCGTTAAGTATACAGGATAAAATGAAGCAATTATTCAGGTAATCAAAAGAATGACAGATAATGCTTAAAATTAGATGGGTATATCGTTCGAATTTAATTTGGTAATTCGTTAATTATTACTCACACCAAAGTAAAGTATATAAATCGAATTCGTTTTGAAAACAAATTGTGGTTCTGAAAAGAACCGTTTTTTTTTTTTTAAATTTCTCGTCGGAATATGAATCTAACCGCCGAAACCATATAATGTACGCCCTTGACGTTTGAGAGCGTTACTACGTCCATGGCCGTGACGGTTTTTCTTTTGGCGTGTTCTGTATATGTTACCGCATCTCTGATAACATTTTCGAGAAATACTTTGAGTACTCCACGAGTTTCTTCGTATATCAATCCGGATATACGTTTTACACCTCCACGACGAGCTAATCTTCTGATGGCAGGCTTCGTAATTCCTTGAATATTATCTCGCAACACTTTGCGATGTCTTTTTGCTCCGCCTTTTCCTAATCCCTTTCCTCCTTTTCCTCTACCAGTCATTTTGTGTAATACAAACGGAAGATTATAGAGAAAAAAAGTACGAGCGAAATACGTTATTACTACTTCGAATGCTCGAGAACAACTGAAGGCCGTCGGCGCTGGAAATGTTACCAATGTCCAGATCTTTAACAAAAGCGATTAGAGTATATTAACCGCGAGAACGAATGATCATCGAGAGACGGCAGCGAGCAAGGTAGGCGGAGCCTGCGCGCGCTCGCCGCGAACGAATAAATACCGCGCGCCGCGGTCGGAACGGGCAGAGCTCGACTTCTGCTAGTCAAGTCCGCTTCGCAGTTGCGCTCGAGTTACTAAGAATTACAAAAATCTTAGAGGAGATTTTGCTGAATAATAAATTGACAATATAATTGTAAATGGAAACCTAAAAGACTGGACATTGGTTTTGTCTAACTTCGAATTAGAAAGATTGTACAAGGAGTCTTCGGCTACAGTTTCTACTGGCAGAGATTTGGGAAGTAAAAAAACCAAATTTACTTCCCAATCTGAATTCGTATACGACCACACTGTGGAACAGATTTTCTGGCCTTTATCAAGGCCGAGCTCCAGCGACGACCCAGAAATCAGGAATCCAGGATATATTATAAAACAGGTCTTTCTCAAGGCCAGACTACTGCAAACGGAACTTTTCAGTTCTAATCCTGCCCTTCTCAGGGCTTACACAAAGAATTCGCATTTCTTCGTCTTCGGCACTACGCCGCACCGAGGGACCCACTAGCCGGCCTCCTTGGACGTATTTGGCCTACCCAGGCTTGAATACATCGGGAGGTACGCCTACCCAGTATATCTAAGGGACAGTCTACGTGGGCTGTCCATTGCACTGATATCTGGGGGCTTTAAAGCGACCCTGCGCCTCCGGAGGCGGTCTCTTTCCTTCGGGCCTAGGGAGTTAGGTAGGTCAAATCGCGATAGTGTGTCGGCTAGGTGGTTAGGGATCGTAGGGAACCCTCTGGTCCGGCCTAGTGCCATCGTGGTGGCCAGCTGTACCCCCGCGGCGCCTGTTAGACAGCTAGAAAGTTTAGGGTATACTAATAATAAATTCGAGACTTTGTGGTGTAAACAAAAGAAGGTCTTGCCCCGGAAATCTGCGACGATGCAGGGGACGCGAGGCGTTCAGGACTGGGAGTTAATCTTCGAGGACGACGATACATACGGAAATAGATCCTCCGGTGGCCTAGCACCCGCCGGCTCTGGTCTGCCTGCGACGAGCGACCTAGGAGCAAGAGGTCTCTTGCAAACTCACGCCCAGCCGGGTACCTTTTTGGGACCGCTCGGGAACCGTCTCGGCGTCATGGCGCCCAACGTGGGGCACAAATGAGTCTCCCGAAGGAGGCATCAACACTAGAAGCTACTTCTTTTGACGAAGAAGCGAGATTTGGGATAGAGGAAAGGCAAACTAACCCTTTCAGTAGGCTTACGTCAAGCTTTGATGAAGGAGCTGATGCACCGGGTTTCGAAAGCCCTAGCAGCACCTTCAGGGATGCAGAAGGGGGGTCCTTCCATGTGATAAGTGAAGGAGAATCTCCTTCATCCCTCCAACCACCTTGACTCTCCCAAGGATAACTACAGGACACGTTAGTCCTTCTCAAGAATGGCCCTCTCTGGCTTCGGGCCAAATAAAAACAAGCCAGTGGCGCCCACAGAAACAGGTTTCTTTCCAGCCCCAAGTGGAGACCACGAAAGAACCAGTAAAAAGGGAGAATCCTGTATCACAGGACGACCCAATAAATCGTTTGGCAGTAGCACTGTGTAATGCAATAGGCCAGGCTCAGAGGTCAAACAATAGCCGGTTTGAACGATTTCGGCTACCCACTTTTTCAGGAAGTGAAAATGAGGACCCTAAGGTCTTCATATCAAAGTTAACTGTAGAACTAGAAAGGAGTGGAGTACCAGAAGAAGATTGGGTCCATATCCTGTTCGCCCAGTTAACAGGGAGGCCACGAAATGGGCCTCGATCTACGCACAAACTCAGATATCGTGGCAAATGATGGTGTCACGCCTAACTCAAAAGTATGCCAGCCCAGAAATGCTGGCAAAGCTCACTTCCAAGTTTTATGGTGAGAACCAGGATCGCAATACGAAGGTCGACGTATTCATCATAAGGAAGCTTGGACTCGCAAAGAGGTTGTTTCCGTATATGCGAGAACGAGAAGTTCTGCCCATTATAACCCAGCTGCTGTTGCCTGAACTGAGATGTTTCTTTAGGGGGAAAAGTTACTCAGATATAGAAACATTTATACAGGACGCGGCTGGTATCGAAGAAGACGTACGGCTGTCTAAATCAGTCCCTAGAAGCTTCAATACTCAAACCAGCCCAAACTCAACCAATTCCCAGGCTAACAATGCTCCGCGTAGCCAAGGAAATTGGAGTAAACAATAGGGCAAGCAATTCAACAGAAGTGTATCGACCACCACATCGAGCAACCCAGCAACAGGGACCACCTTCGTCTAGGCCGAGCCCCAACGCTTCTCGTGGGAGCCACAATAATGTAGTAGAGACAGCTCCCACTCTCCAAAACGGAGAGGCGGAAAACTAGATGGGGCCGGAGTGGACAGCAGTGGAGAGCTAAAGGCCCCAATGAATTTCAACCACTGCAATAATATAAGCCCCTGCGCGAAAGTAATTCCTTCAGATCTCGAGTGCTACATGTCACTCGCTGAAGAACGCCCCCTTCTCGGAAGAAGCCTTCCGAGAATCCCCTGTGTAATAAATTCCTTGAATCTCTCAGCCTTAGTAGACACCGGAGCCTCTAGTAACTTCATTCAATCCGGCGTTCTAGCCAATATGGACCTGACCAGGCTCCCGAACCCGGCCACGGTATTTATGGGATGCGAGAGCAATGTAAGTCAGAGTTTGGGCCAGATTACGCTACCAGTGGAGATTGAAGAAAGGAGGTTTGAAATTAAATTCACCGTATTGTCCAAACTACAGGAGAAGGTCATCTTTGGCCTTCCTTTCCTCCGAAAAACCCAGGCCACGATTGATGTTGGCCGAGGGATCATTTATTTTGGCCAAGCTCCGCGCTTATGTATATACTTTGAGGCTGATAATGCAAAACAGAGATCCCTGAGAACTATTAGTCCTGTACAACTGGAGGATTCCCAATTTTCCGGAGAAACAAAGGACAAGATATTGGCAGTAATAAATCAGTTTCCCGATGTGTTCGAGGAAACGATCCGCCAACCTCAAACTAAGGCGGTAGTCCACAAAATCCGCGTTCGCGAAGAACGACCATTTAGGCAGTCCAGATACGGCAAAATGTCAGAGGCACGGAAGGCAATTGTCCACGAAGAAATTTCTAAGTTACTAGAAGCAGGGGTAATTGCCAGAAGTACCTCGCCGTACTGTTCCCCGGTGGTTCTTGTTCCCAAGAAGGAGGGAAAGTTGCGGTTTTGTGTGGACTACCGGCAAATCAATAAATTGATTATTACCGAGGCCCCATACTTACCACCAATACAGGAGACTGTTCGTGAAATGGGCAAAGCATCCCTATTCACCACGTTAGATCTCCGAAATGGATTTTGGCAAGCTCCCCTGGACCGAGAGTCCCGAAAGTATACGGCTTTTGGAGGTCCAGACGGAGCAGTATACGAATTTAAAGTCCTGAGTTTTGGATTAAAAAATGGACCTGCAGTGTTCCAAAAGCTAATGTCAGAGGTTCTGGTAGGCTTTGTAGATAAATTCTGCAAAGTCTACCTCGACGATATAATCGTTTACTCGCACAGCCTAGAGGAACACTGCAACCATTTACAGTTAATCCTGGAGCGGCTTCGACTACATGGGCTGTGGCTTTCGCCATCAAAATGCAAATTCGGATCTACCACCCTAAACTATTTAGGTAGAGTCGTCTCCAAAGACGGTAACAAGCCCCAGGAACAACATATTTTGCACGTCCAAGAATTTCCTCCCCCATCGAATATCAAACAAGTGCGAGCTTTCCTAGGCACTGCCGGATGGCTTCGGGAATATATCCCGAAGTTTGCCGAAGTGGCCGCACCCCTCACAGACCTCATAGACAAAAAGAAAAAGTTCCAATGGAGTCAGGAAGCTCAAAGGAGCTTCCAGGCTATTAAAGATGCAGTGTCACAACCCCTGGAACTGGCACGACCTGACCCTGATCTCCCTTACGGCTTGCAAACAGACGCCAGCCACATCGGCATTGGTGCGGTGTTATTTCAACTGGAACCGCAGACCAAGGAACGAAAGATAATTGCATACGGCAGCGCAAAATTAAACGCGACTGAGCGCAAATATCATATAAATGAGATTGAATGCCTTGCCGTGGTATGGGGGATTAAAAAATATAGACACTACCTTCAAGACGGTCACTTCACGCTGTTTACGGACAACTCGGCCCTAACGTGGCTGGATCGTATGAAGGATGAGAAAGCCAAATTAACCCGTTGGTCTCTACTCCTCCAGGAGTACGACTTCACGATAGAACATATTCCGGGGAAGAGAAACCAACTCCCGGATTTTCTTTCACGAAACCCCACGGAAAATGAAACTAATGTCGATATAGACAATGACGTAGAGAGGATGTTTTTCCCTCATAAAAAGGCCGACGGCGATGAGGAAAATGAAGACGAGATGCTGTGCCAGTTGATGGATGAATTGAGCGAAATGCTCAACGTCTGCGACATGGTCTGTGTGACAACCGGCGATTTCGAGACATTGAACCAGTTGCGAACCTGGTTTGAAGAGATCGCTGAGTTGCAAAAAGCCAGTGACAGCGTTAGGCGGTTCCGGATCCGGATCGAGAGGGCCCGGACTAACCCGGAAACCGTCTGAATACGAACAACGTATTTTGCATGATTTTGTTATGGAGGATAATCTACTTTATTACATCGGACCAAACCAAGACGTGAAAAGGTTGCTAGTCCCGAGGCGCTGTTGGGACACGTTGATCAAACGATACCATGATGGCGCCGGACATCCGGGAATCGATGAGACTCAGAATCAAGTCAGCAGGCATTTTTATTGGTCCAATATGCGTAAACAAATCGCAGCGTACGTAAACACTTGCTTGACTTGCGCGACCACTAAGAGAAGTCCCCGCAGGAGGCTGCCCCTTTGCGTCCCAACGAACCGGAACGACCGTGGCAGATGGTATCTATCGATGTTCTGGGACCCTACAGCCCTAGTGAAAAGGGAAACCGATACATTTTACTAGCCACCGATTGCTTTAGTAAGTGGGTGGAGTGCCGCACAGTAGAATCTGCTCAAGCAAATACAGCAATCGAGTTTGTGGCACAGGAAGTTGGTTATCGGTGGGGATTCCCAGAAATAATCATTAGCGATAGTGCTGCTATGTTCCTCGGACGGAACTGGGAAACGTTCTGCGAAAGAAATGAGATTCAGATCAGGAATAGTCCGGGCTATCATCAACAGGCCAATCCAGTCGAGCGGCGAGTTCAAGAGCTGAAAAAAATGCTGCGGGCTGCCCTAATCGGGAAGCCAGAGTCACAGTGGGAACGTCTCTTGCCAGAGGCGATTTTTAACTTGAGAACGAGAGTAAACGCCGCGACTGGTATGACACCGTGTCAGCTTTTACTGGGCTATGAATTGCCTCGGCCAGGCGACTGGGACACTCCTTTGCAAAAGAGGCGGAAACCTCGAAATGAGGATCGTGCCCAGCGCGTAGAGGCAGCCCAGGAAAAATCTAGAGCATATCGGGCGAAACGTTATCCGGATCGAGACAAAGTGCCGGCCTTGACACTTACCCCAGGCCAGTGGGTGCTATGCCGAAACCAGGATAAGAACACTAAAAAGAATTTTGGCCCAACCTGGACGACGCCTTGCCGCGTAGTGAGACAACTCGGTCCAAGTACGTACGTGGTAAATAAAGGGGGTGTAGATCGGGTCATCCACGTGGATGATCTGCGACCCGCACCTCCTCCGCGTGAAGGGCAAGATCATCTAGACCCACGCCATGCGGACTTATAGATAGGAATTAGAAATAAGGTAGTTAAGATCTCCTATGTAGACTCGAGCCGCACAACGGAGCCTGCAAGGGGACAGGCGAGGAAGTGTGCGAGCACTCAATGTAAATAGTTAAGTTTAGTTAAGAGGGGAAGATGTGTGTATATTAGTATGTAAGGAAATTTTGTAACCAGAATTGTGTAATGTTGTTTATTTTGAAAAGATTTTTAATAAAGAACACTTCCCAGTCTCAGCTAGCTAGAAACTGTATGCGACTTCTTTAGGCGGGGGGTGTTACCAATGTCCAGATCTTTAACAAAAGCGATTAGAGTATATTAACCGCGAGAACGAATGATCATCGAGAGACGGCAGCGAGCAAGGTAGGCGGAGCCTGCGCGCGCTCGCCGCGAACGAATAAATACCGCGCGCCGCGGTCGGAACGGGCAGAGCTCGACTTCTGCTAGTCAAGTCCGCTTCGCAGTTTGCGCTCGAGTTACTAAGAATTACAAAAATCTTAGAGGAGATTTTGCTGAATAATAAATTGACAATATAATTGTAAATGGAAACCTAAAAGACTGGACATTGGTTTTGTCTAACTTCGAATTAGAAAGATTGTACAAGGAGTCTTCGGCTACAGTTTCTACTGGCAGAGATTTGGGAAGTAAAAAAACCAAATTTACTTCCCAATCTGAATTCGTATACGACCACACTGTGGAACAGATTTTCTGGCCTTTATCAAGGCCGAGCTCCAGCGACGACCCAGAAATCAGGAATCCAGGATATATTATAAACAGGTCTTTCTCAAGGCCAGACTACTGCAAACGGAACTTTTCAGTTCTAATCCTGCCCTTCTCAGGGCTTACACAAAGAATTCGCATTTCTTCGTCTTCGGCACTACGCCGCACCGAGGGACCCACTAGCCGGCCTCCTTGGACGTATTTGGCCTACCCAGGCTTGAATACATCGGGAGGTACGCCTACCCAGTATATCTAAGGGACAGTCTACGTGGGCTGTCCCATTGCACTGATATCTGGGGGCTTTAAAGCGACCCTGCGCCTCCGGAGGCGGTCTCTTTCCTTCGGGCCTAGGGAGTTAGGTAGGTCAAATCGCGATAGTGTGTCGGCTAGGTGGTTAGGGATCGTAGGGAACCCTCTGGTCCGGCCTAGTGCCATCGTGGTGGCCAGCTGTACCCCCGCGGCGCCTGTTAGACAGCTAGAAAGTTTAGGGTATACTAATAATAAATTCGAGACTTTGTGGTGTAAACAAAAGAAGGTCTTGCCCCGGAAATCTGCGACGATGCAGGGGACGCGAGGCGTTCAGGACTGGGAGTTAATCTTCGAGGACGACGATACATACGGAAATAGATCCTCCGGTGGCCTAGCACCCGCCGGCTCTGGTCTGCCTGCGACGAGCGACCTAGGAGCAAGAGGTCTCTTGCAAACTCACGCCCAGCCGGGTACCTTTTTGGGACCGCTCCGGGAACCGTCTCGGCGTCAGAAAGCTGGTTTTGTCTTGTTTTTGGGGGGACACGCCCACTTTCTTCGATTCAACCAATGGTAGAAGTTCCCTATCCTTATACCTGAATAAAACTGTTAACGACCGATCGTGAAGGCTCACTAATCAGTATTTGTCGTTCGACTGAGGAACTATTCGTATACGATGGCTCGTACAAAGCAAACAGCTCGCAAATCTACCGGAGGTAAAGCCCCTAGAAAGCAGTTGGCTACTAAAGCCGCCCGAAAAAGCGCACCCGCTACTGGAGGAGTTAAGAAACCTCACAGATACAGACCCGGTACTGTCGCTCTTCGAGAGATTCGTCGTTACCAAAAAAGTACGGAATTATTAATCCGAAAACTACCATTCCAGAGATTAGTAAGAGAAATCGCCCAAGATTTTAAAACTGATTTGCGATTCCAAAGTTCAGCCGTTATGGCTCTACAAGAGGCTAGCGAAGCATATCTGGTAGGCCTTTTCGAAGATACCAACTTGTGCGCTATACACGCTAAGCGTGTTACTATTATGCCAAAGGATATTCAATTGGCTAGACGAATCCGCGGAGAACGTGCTTAATAAAATCGAATAGTACGACGAAGTAATGAAAGAAAAAACGGTTCTTTTCAGAACCACAATTTATATTTGAAAAGAATTCGTATTCGATACTCTACCCTGGCGTGTAATTTATATATGTGGATTTTCGTTATGAAAAAGTCCGATTTTTTTTTCTTCATTTTCTATTTCTATCGACAGTTGAATTCGCACAAGTAATTATTTTTAAGAAATCGTCGATCCAGATAAATCTATAACGATGATTCGGATGT
>NW_027412648.1:20000-42908 GCF_025532065.1 Leptinotarsa decemlineata
TTATCGGAAAGTGTAGTGAAAATTTGTGTAAGGCCTATACCGCTTTCTCGCCGTTACAACATATAAGTTGAGACGGTGAGACGATACTTGAATTAATGGGAGCAAACAGAATTTCGGAAGCGTGATAAAAAATTTTCAAAGAGAAATTTTGGCGAAAATTTCACTATACTTTCCGATATTTTCACCACACTTTCCGTTATTTTCACCACACTTTCCGTTCATGATTATTTTCGCCAAAATTTCCGTCTGAAATTTTTTCTTCACGCTTCCGAAATTCTGCTCGCACCCAGAAGGCAGAGGTAAACTTTCATTACACTTTCCGTTATATTTATGTTTTCACTACACTTTCCGATACTTTTATATTTTCACCACACTTTCCGTTCACGATTATTTTCGCCAAAGTTTCCATCTGCAATATTTTCTTCACGCTTCCGAAATTCTGCTCGCTCCCAGAAGGCAGAGGTAAACTTTCATTACACTTTCCGTTATATTTATGTTTTCACTACACTTTCCGATACTTTTATATTTTCACCACACTTTCCGTTCATGATTTATTTTCGCCAAAATTTCCATCTGAAATGTTTTCTTCACGCTTCCGAAATTCTGCTGCTCCCAGAAGGCAGAGGTAAACTTTCATTACACTTTCCGTTATATTTATGTTTTCACTACACTTTCCGTTATCTTTTATATTTTCACCACACTTTCCGTTCATGATTATTTTCGCCAAAACTTCCATCTGAAATATTTTCTTCACGCTTCCGAAATTCTGCTGCTCCCAGAAGGCAGAGGTAAACTTTCATTACACTTTCCGTTATATTTATGTTTCACTACACTTTCCGATACTTTTATATTTTCACCACACTTTCCGTTCACGATTATTTTCGCCAAAGTTTCCATCTGAAATATTTTCTTCACGCTTCCGAAATTCTGCTCGCTCCCAGAAGGCAGAGGTAAACTTTCATTACACTTTCCGTTATATTTATGTTTTCACTACACTTTCCGTTATCTTTTATATTTTCACTACACTTTCCGTTATCTTTTATATTTTCACCACACTTTCCGTTCACGATTATTTTCGCCAAAGTTTCCATCTGCAATATTTTCTTCACGCTTCCGAAATTCTGCTCGCTCCCAGAAGGCAGAGGTAAACTTTCATTACACTTTCCGTTATATTTATGTTTTCACTACACTTTCCGCTACTTTTAAATTTTCACTACACTTTCCGTTTTCTTTTATATTTTCACTACACTTTCCGTTCGGGTTATTTCGCCAAAATTTCCATTTCAAATTTTTATTTCACGCTTCCGATATTCTGCTTGTTCGCGGAAGGCAGAGGTAAACGTTCACTACACTTTCCGTTATCTTTTATATTTTCACTACACTTTCCGTTATCTTTTATATTTTCACTACACTTTCCGTTCGGGTTATTTCGCCAAAATTTCCAATTCAAATTTTTATTTCACGCTTCCGATATTCTGCTTGCTACCGGAGGGCAGAGGTCGATTAAGTTTGACGATAGTCGTGTCACTAAGTGTTCTGGCGATGTTCTAAATTTACTGTAGTCTCTGGAGATACCCTACATTTTGTTTTATAAAAGAGAAGACATTAGTAGATCAAGATGTTCACATGATGTGGTGCTTGCTGCTGCTGCAGGTTTTTCCGGGTTTTCCTGCAGCTGAAAAAGCAAATGCGCCACTGGAATCATCAATGAAGTCGCCCCTCCGGAGCGTCAATTAAATTTTGTTGTTTCATAATTTCATGATTTGTATTACTTTCTTGACCTGAGACTTACTTCAAAAATATAAAAAATACACACGAATTCATTTCATAAGCTTTTGTGGTTCTGAAAAGAACCTTTTTTTTATGGAAACGGTAAGGACAATACAGGGGGAGGCATTAAATTCAACCGCCAAATCCGTACAAGGTTCGACCTTGCCTTTTCAGGGCGTATACAACATCCATGGCTGTGACGGTTTTGCGTTTCGCATGTTCGGTATATGTTACGGCATCTCTGATAACATTTTCGAGAAATACTTTGAGTACTCCACGAGTTTCTTCGTATATCAAACCCGAAATACGTTTAACACCACCTCGACGGGCTAATCTTCTAATGGCAGGTTTCGTTATTCCTTGGATATTATCACGCAATACTTTACGATGACGTTTCGCTCCTCCTTTTCCTAAACCTTTACCTCCCTTGCCACGACCAGTCATTTCGAATGTTAAGAATAAATTATATACTGCACGATACGAATGAAATACTGTTAGTGATACTAACGACAGACTTCGACTAAAGTTCTACACCGAACTCGGTCGGGTTTTGTTAAATTTCATGACTCCGCCCACAACTGGAAATCGGACCAATGGCGTCTCGTCTAGATGGTATATAATAGTTGGCGTGTATAAGCCGACTCAGTTCATATGTTGTCCGTCTATCGTTCGGTATACATTTCGTTCGTTACAATTCGCAATAGGTTTTGAAAATGGCTCGTACCAAGCAGACCGCTCGTAAATCGACTGGAGGTAAAGCTCCGAGAAAACAATTAGCTACTAAAGCAGCTCGCAAAAGTGCACCGGCTACGGGAGGTGTTAAAAAACCTCATCGTTACAGACCCGGTACTGTTGCTCTCCGAGAAATTCGACGTTATCAGAAGAGTACTGAATTGTTGATTAGGAAATTACCCTTTCAACGTTTAGTTCGAGAAATCGCTCAAGATTTCAAAACCGATTTACGATTCCAAAGTTCAGCCGTCATGGCTTTGCAAGAAGCTAGCGAGGCGTATTTGGTAGGACTCTTCGAAGATACGAATTTGTGCGCCATTCACGCCAAGCGCGTTACCATTATGCCCAAAGACATTCAGTTAGCAAGGAGAATACGCGGAGAACGAGCTTAATTTCATATATATATATCCCAATATATATTGAAAATATATACAAAAAAAAGGTTCTTTTCAGAACCACAAAATGCAATTGATGAAAGAATTCGTTTATCGATAGATATGAATGAATGAATGAATGAATGTATGATATTTTCAATAACTCGCATCACGTAAATATTAAATCACGGGTGTTTGCAGAACATGTTCAGTATGATCCAAATATGGATTATAATACTGAAATTTTTTACTTTCCGAAACGAATCTTTCGAAAAGATCATTTTTAGAAACGGCTGAGATAAATAACGAAAAACAAGCGATCACTGAATGAAAGATCGCTCATAACATCACCATCTTTTCGTAAATTTCCTCTGATTCATATTTTTGAATACCTGGCATAAATCTCGAGTGACTTTTTGTAATATACCCTATACCAAAAATGAATCGTTCTCGAGATATTCGATCGTTTATACAGAAAAAGTAGGTATTATTCGGTTCTCGAGCCATTTCCCTATAAAATTGAAAACAAGTCTCATAGAATACATAAGCTATTATTGATTCATCAAAATATTACATTCCGTCGTCTTGTAGGAGGAGTAACATTTCCAAAATGATGAACGAGGTATTTGGAGTCGATGAGTAATTCTGAAGATATAAAAATCAGTGATTTCTCAAATGGAACACCCTTAGTTTGGAAATCTCGAAATGATTTTGACTCATTTTCCTGAAACGATCCCAATATCAGAAAATAAGTCAACTGTTCACAAGACATATTTCAATGAAATAGAAAGACAGAGCAATATTTTTTAATTTTTACTCTTTTACGAAATTATTCGATTCATATCAATTCGATAGTCGGCGGCGGCGGCGGAAGAAATATTATTTATCTATTTTTTTTCTGTTTATAGGGATAGGCTAGGTAGGTAGTTCTGACTATTTATTTATATATTTGTTGGACAGTTGAATTATATACGAATTCTTGTAAAAAAAATTGTGGCCCTGAAAAGGGCCATTTGTTTTCTTAGACTTCGTCGCCGGAGAGAGAAGTCAACTGATAGAAGAATTTACTTCTTCTTTTTTGGAGAGGCAGCTTTTTTGGCTTTCGGAGAAGATGCCGATGCAGGGGTCGCTTTCGCGGTTTTCGGTTTGGGTGCTTTCGGCTTTTTTGTTGGTCCTTTGTTAGTTTTCTTTGCTTTCGAAGGAGACTTGGTTTTACTAGCAGAAGTCGCGGACGAAACCTTAGAAGCGACGGTCTTTTTATCCTCGGCAGTTACCTTTTTAGGCTTGGCTGCGGCAGCCGCTTTCTTTTCCGGAGAGGCTTTCTTACCTTTCGGTGATGCAGCAGCCTTCTTGCCGGTTTTAGCTTTTTCACCAGCTACGCGTTTAACGGGAGTTTTTTTGGCCTTCGCACCGGCCGTACCGGACGTTTTCTTTTCGGTAGCCGACGGTTTTGCCGAACCAGAAGATGCCGATGCCAATTTGAACGACCCCGATGCACCTTTTCCTTTAGTTTGTACTAATGATCCGGAAGCAACCGCAGATTTAAGATATTTCTTGATGAAAGGTGCCACTTTTTCTGCGTCAGCCTTATAATTCGCCGCAATATATTTTTTTATGGCTTGTAAAGAGGAACCACCCCGTTCCTTCAATCCTTTAATAGCGTTATTAACCATTTCCGACGTAGGTGGGTGAGAAGGTTTACTTCTTGGATTTTTAACTTTCTTTTCTTTCTTCGCAGTAGACTGTGCCTGCGGCGACGAAGATGAATTAGCCGAAGCCGAAGAATTCTGATTTTCTATGTCTGCCATAGTAAAAAAACAACTGACAATATATTCTCGGAAGATAGATGCTACACTCGTTAGGCGTCTAGAGAGAATGATGTAGTCCTCTGGTGTTCCGTTTGTTTAAATATTCTGGGTCGAAGCACAGGCGGACGGGAGACTGAACGCTCGACATTCTCGTTAGACACGATATTGACGGCTTCCATTCTGCTGTCGAAATGTTCGCATCAACTTCTTTACGAAATCAATGCCGGTTTCCTATTTAGACTTCGACTAGCACAATAACGTGGATAGATTCTACGTATTCCGAAAATATTTTCTGATAAGAAAAAGCTAATATTAAACCTCGACAACTCACAGTAAATTACAATGAAATATGAAGTATTGATGATTTTGACGTAACTCCAGACAATTCCTTTCCGAAAATACTCGTAATCGATGATCTGGAAGGAACCTTCGAATAAATATCATAGGCGCGACTGTCTATAGAAACATGATACATTAGCCGATAATACTCGATAAATACACGAGTGAATAGGGGCATCGAAGAGACCTCGTGTCTACCTTCATACACGACTATAACCAAGAACCGACGCTTCTAATAGCATCAACATTTTCAAAAATTATCCCTATAAAAGTGTTCGATGAAAACGGCATTCGAATAATAACGAACGTTATTAATGTTATATTCGATAAGATATAATCATCGTAATATACTTTCAATAAAAAGGTCGATACTACAACACGAACGAACGAACGAACGAACGACGATACTGTGAGCTCTATCTATAACGGAGTAATACACACCCACCCCCACCCGAAATATATAAATCGTCAATGTTATAGTCGAAATCAGAAATGCTAATCATAAACGTTTTTAGACAACATATTAGCACGTAAATAAAAAAAAACACGTTAAAAAATAACATAAGTAATAGAGTACATGACTAGTATAACAGTAACGAACGTTAACTTTTTAGGTTGATAGGTAGGTAAGCACCATCTAAATATAGGTGGCAAAATTATTTATTATCATCGCGCGTTTCACGAAAGGAGGTAACAATGTACTGATAACAAGGCAACCCAACCGAGTGAGACCTAGCGCCCTAGCAAAAATAAATTATCATTCAGCGTCGAAACGATATTGTAAGAATTCTTTCATAAATATTTTGTGGTTCTGAAAAGAACCGTTTTTTTTTTAAGAATGTATATCGTAGACCGGAATAAGTAAATTATTTCGAACTGGTATATTTCGTAACTGCTTTGGTGCCTTCGCTGACGGCGTGCTTCGCCAATTCACCAGGAAGTAACAGACGTACTGCAGTCTGAATTTCTCTGCTCGTAATAGTCGATCGCTTGTTATAATGAGCAAGACGGGAGGCTTCCGCTGCGATACGCTCAAATATATCATTTACGAAACTGTTCATGATGCTCATCGCTTTACTGGATATTCCGGTATCGGGATGGACTTGTTTCAATACTTTGTAGATATAAATTGCGTAACTTTCCTTCCTCCTCCTCTTCTTTTTCTTATCGGTCTTCGATATATTCTTTTGGGCCTTTCCGGCCTTCTTCGCAGCCTTTCCACTAGCTTTGGGTGGCATTCTGAAAATTTAATTTCGTCAATATCAAACAAACAAGTACTATCGTGCAGGTTTGCTTTCGACTCAGTGTAAAAGACGCCACTCTGTCGTCACTATTTCAGATAGTAACTGGAACTCTAGTAGGCTCCGCCCACCGGAAAGTTGAGCGTTCGAGAACGCCCATTGGTCGGTAGGACGGTATTAATACAGGTCGATTCTATATAGAAATCATTTACATTCACATCGAGAGCTCGTAGAGGCAACATCGACTAGAAGTGAAAGTTTACCTGTGAAGGACCACCTAAGGAGGCAAACTGTGAAGTGTTTAAGAGACACACAAACAACAGTTCTTATCAGAACTGATAAAGAGAATTCAGTTCTTCTTAGAACTAAATATAATATTAGAATTTTAATCCACTTATTTTCAGGGAGTCCACTCCACACAGACCGTAAAAAATGGAAGCTGAAAACAAAGCTCTAAAAGAAGACAACGCAAAGCTAAGAGACACTCTGGACAAGCTGGTCAGCCAAATGGCTGACATGAACAAGAAATTCGACCAAATATTGGCCGAAAATGCAGCCCTCAGAAGAAGGCTAGAAGATAGGACAAAACCTGCCGAAAAACCGCAGGAGAAGAACAAGGAAGAAACCAAAAGCAAAGCCCCAGCAAAACCAAAACAAGAGGAAAAAGAAAAAGACAAGAAAACAGACACCGCCGCCATCAAGGAAACGGAAAAAGAAAAAGAAGCCTCCCAGAAGAGGCAAAGAAAGCCTGAAAACACCACAGATACGGAGACAGAAGACGGATTCGAAAAGGCCGAAACGAGAAAGGCGAGGAAAGCAAGGAAGAGAACCTCGCGACTTGTCGTATTACAAAAGAAACCGGAGGAAACGGAAATGGAGACAGAGGAAACAACAAAACCGGAAGAGACGTCCATTACTGGGAACATACCAGCAATCGTACCAACCGGAGAACGTAAAACTCCGGAGGTCCCAGTCTGGCCAACCCCCAGGCAAACCGAGGACAAGCCAAACGAACAAGGAGAAATCAACAAACGCGGTCACGCACCCGAAACAAACAAATCCCATGTCACCACCACCAATAGTTGTCCATGACAGCAAACGGTGGAATGAAATCTCCAGAGGTCTCGAAGCCCGTAAAATAGGATATAACAAGGCAAGACTTACTAGAGATGGTATCTACATCTACGCAAACAACGAAGAAGAGTGGCGCAAAGCCACCAGATACATGGAAGAATTCCGCCTGGAATTCCACACGTTCACCCTTAAGAAAGAAATCCCACTTCACGCAGTGATCCGGGGGATACCGGAGAACGTGGAGGACGCGGACGTCGCGGCAGATCTCACCAGACAAGGTTTTGAGGTTCTGGAATGTCACAGAATGACGTCCAGAAAAACCAGACAAATTCTGCCACTATTCCTGGTCAAAGTGCCGAAAGACCAGGACAAAATATACGCATTGAGAACATGCGTAAATCTGATCGTGCGGGCGGAGCCGCAAAGAATTAACAAAAGAGAGATAAGGCAGTGCCACCGATGCCAGTACTTCGGGCATGCACAGAGATGTTGCCACGCAACCGCACGTTGCGTAAAATGCGGTGAACAACACGAGACTAGAGAATGCCAAAAGCAAAGGGAAGAGCCGGCCAAATGCGCAAACTGCCTGGGTGCGCATCCGGCAAGCTACAGGGGATGCAGAATGTTCCCCAAACCAAGACCCTCGCAATCAACAGGAAACAGGCCTCGACAAACGGAGAGTCAGAGGCCCGGCAACAAACAGCTCAGAGAAAGCCAGCACCAAAGGCACAACAAACCGGAGGAAGCGAGCTGATCCAAATTCTAGGAAATCTGACGACTGAGCAGCAAAAGATCGCGCAAGCGGTCTTAGCAGCCCTAATCCAAACACCCGGACGACAGTAATGCCAGCACGAGTGCCTGGAAGACTAGTCGTAGGATCGTGGAACATCAACGGTTTCACAGAAAGAAGAAACGAGCTACTGGAGCTACTATCGCGCCTAGAAATAGACGTCATGGCGCTCCAGGAGACACGGATAAGAAGCGAAAAGAGCTACCGCATCCCAGGATATAACATGTACAGGACAGACAGGCCAGGGGGCGCAACGCCGCGGGAGGCGTTGCGCTACTAGTCAAAACAGACCTAGCGCAAAACGAAGAAAGAAGACCGGAAACCCAAATCGGCGAAGCAGTAGCAGTTAGAGTCAACGTGAGACGCTACGAGCAGCTGAAAATATCGTCGGTATACCTACCCCCGCAAGGTAGAAGAATAGAAAGAACCGACTTGGCAGAATTATTCCCAGATCACCATCCCACAGTGGCCATCGGCGACTTCAACGCAAAGTCGCCAGACTGGAACTGTAGGTTCGCAAACACAAGAGGCAGAGATATAGTAAGATTACTAGACGAATTTGAGGACATCGAGGTAGTAGCACCGAACAGCCCAACGTACTACCCGCAAGCAGACGCAGTCCCAAGCACTCTTGACATCGCGCTAGTACAAAACATCGATACTACGGAGATGGAAGTACTAGAGGAAGGGTCGTCAGACCACAACCCCATCCTATTCACAATAGGAAGGGGAGAAGTGGAAGCAGACAACCCAACGAAGCGAATCATAGACTGGACAAGATTCCAACGAACCATACACGACGCGCTGGGTGAGATACCACGCATCGAAACAAAAACAGATCTGGAGAACGCCACGGACCAGCTTCAGCAGGCGATCACACAAACAACGGAAAGAAGCGCGAGGGAAGTCCCAGCCACGCGCTTTAACTTCCAAGAGCACCTTCCACCAGAAACGATGGAACTAATCAGAATAAGAAGACGCCTGAAAAGACAGTACCAAAGAACACGTGCACCGATGGACAAAAGGTGCATGAATAGAGCAAACAGGATACTGAAAGAAGAGCTGAAAGCGATCCGAGAAAGACAATGGACCACCCGTCTGGAAGAGCTGGCCACAGAAGATAGATCTGCGTGGCAAATGCAGAAGAAACTTAGGAACGGACCGCGACAACCCTGCCCACCAATACACGGCGAGCAAGGAATAGTCTACACTGACCAGGAGAAGGCGGAAGCATTCGCGGACAACTTCGAAAGGCAGTGCAAAGAGAATGACGTCCCGTTCACAGACGAGGTAGAGGAAATAGAAAACCAGGTGGAAAGAACGGTACGGAGGCTCAACCGACGAACAGATAATGCGCAACCCCTGGCCCCGACATCGCCTGAGGAAGTGAAAGACATTCTGAGGCACCTTATCACTCGGAAAGCACCAGGCCCAGACAACATAACAAATAGAGCACTGAAAGTGCTGCCGCGAAAGGGTATAGCAGCCATAACCAACATCATAAATGCTATACTCAGACTGCAACACTTCCCGTACCAGTTCAAAGAGGCAACGGTAATCCACATACCAAAGCCCAAGAAGAACCACCTGTTTCCAGCGAACCACCGGCCAATAAGCTTACTGCCATCCATAAGCAAAGTGGCGGAACGCGTCATCCTGAAGAGACTGGAAGAACAAACCAGAGAGTTAGGGATCCTCCCCAACGAACAATTCGGTTTTAGATCAGAGCACTCAACAGAGCTACAAGTCCTGAGGGTAGTGGAATTTGCGACAGAAGGCTTCAACCTTGGCAAAGGACACAACACCGGAGCTATCTTCCTAGACGTCTCCAAGGCGTTCGACAGAGTTTGGCACGACGGGCTACTAGCCAAGATGAGCGATTTCGGATACTCCAAACCAATGGTAAGATTAATCCAGTCTTTTCTAGCTGACAGGCGATGCCGATGCAGAGTAGGAGACGAATTATCAACAGTTCGACTACTGGAGGCAGGAGTCCCGCAAGGTGCAGTCCTTTCGCCACACCTCTACTCCGTATACACGGCAGACGTGCCCAAGCCAGAGAACAACTTTAACAAGTTGGCACTCTACGCGGACGACACGGCCCTGCTGGCGAGATCTAGGAGTCAAGCACTCGTAACAAGATACCTGCAACAACAGGCAGACAGATTAGAGGAGTGGGCTAACCTGTGGAAGATCAGTATCAACCCTGACAAGAGTCAGGCGATACTGTTCACCCGCAGGTTCGTACAACCGGAAGGCAACGTCATCTTCAACGGACAAGAGATTCCGTGGACAAACAAAGCAACATATCTCGGGGTCATCCTAGACAAGAAGCTAAACATTCCAGGAACACGTACAACAGAGAATTGGAATGGCCAAACAGGCCAGAAGACGCCTGGCGCCGATCATAGGAAGAAGTAGTAACATGGCACTGAAAGTCAAGCTACTGATGATCAGAACGATCCTGATGCCGATAATTCTGTATGCATGCACTGCCTGGGGCCAGTGCGCGCAGACATACAGAAAGAAGATCCAAGCATTTATGAACACGAGCGTAAGGGCCGCCGTAAATGCTCCGTATTACATCCCTAACAGATTCATATACAGAGATCTAGGACTGGACACGCAGTATGTGGACGTGTATATGAGAGAACATGCAGAAAGCATGTTCGATAGAATCAGATCGCACTCAAATCCAGCGTTTCGCGATCTACACGATGCGTTGAATATGGGTGACCCCAGGTTCCGAGAAGGGACAAACATCCAAGGCCGACAAGACAAAATCAGAGACCGCCCCCACGAGTCGCCGTCAGGCGGCTCAGGCAAGTATAAAAATCTTAAGTGTATTAACCATATATTCTCTTACAGGAAAACCGCGATTCAATTTCAAATCACATTTCTCAGCTTCACTGGGAAAAGCCCGACTATACAACTCTGGCCGCCGTTAGCTTTGGGCCCCCATGCAAAAATTCAATTAGGAATACCGCGACAAACAAGAGCCAAATAAAATTTAAACCGAGAAGTTAGATAGGGAAATAAAAGCACCTAAAGGCTGGTTCCAACCAAAAGAGGTTAGATATCAATCTTGCTGAAGTGCCAGCAGCTGGATTGAGGACCGTTTCCTTAAGAAACGGGGGTGGAAGTAAGGGTCGCCAGGTCCAAACCTGCGGAAGCATTTCGTAAGGAGGGAGCTTGCGACCTGGGCACACAACCCGGGAGGGGCATGGGGGGTAGAAATCATTGTATAGAAAGCTACTGTTAGAGCAACATCGAATAATTCTCAGTGAATTCTTTAAATTTATCCGATATATAATACTAATCTACGATTCGACATGTCTGGACGTGGAAAAGGAGGTAAAGTTAAGGGAAAGGCAAAGTCCCGTTCCAGTCGGGCTGGACTCCAATTCCCAGTAGGACGTATTCATCGACTCCTTCGTAAGGGAAATTATGCCGAACGAGTTGGTGCCGGCGCCCCGGTTTACTTAGCCGCAGTAATGGAATATTTGGCAGCTGAAGTCTTGGAATTGGCCGGTAATGCGGCTCGCGATAACAAAAAAACCCGTATCATTCCTAGACATTTACAGCTGGCCATTCGAAACGACGAAGAACTCAATAAATTGTTATCAGGAGTAACCATTGCTCAAGGTGGTGTTTTGCCCAATATTCAGGCGGTTTTGTTACCGAAAAAAACCGAAAAGAAGGCATAAGTACACATTTCCTGAGAGAGGAAAGCGACAAATAAAATATCGGCCCTTATCAGGGCCACAACGATTTTCTCTAATGAATTCGACAATTGCATATATTTTTTTTTATTTTCTTGTCATCGCTTTTCGATACAATTGTTGACGCAGCACGATATGCGATTGTTTCTTTCTTGCTTGCGCATATTTACGTATACATGTATACATGATTAATAATATTATTATTGTTCAACTTCTTATTTTCGTGCCGAAACAAGTGATTTCTATTTGCTGAAATCAAATATCAGAATGTCTGTACGTTTATTCGTGATGAAAATAAAATGTATGCAGTAATATCAGATTTAGGTATACAAATGAATAAACATAACAATATCCATAGAAATATTATACATTCTTGTTCGTGGAATTACAATATAGACAATCATGAGTAAATTGGAATGAATAAATGAAAAAAATTATACCTAATTAAATTATATAGCATAGATGAATGCATACATACATTTCAATATCTGCAGAAATGAATGACGAGTATATAAAAATAGGTTGTTATTATTATTCATAGTAATTTGTGAAATGGGATAGATGAATATTATAAGCATAAAACAATAATATTTGGACAGTGGTTCATTAACCTTCGATCAGTTTATGAATATTCATTTTTTCAATTTTTTCTTTACGTACAAATGGTATCGCGTTTTAAAGCGGCGTTTCAGAAAAGTTTCATATGTAATTTCTATTGGTGAATAATTGAATAGTTTGGGAGCTACCTAGCTAGCTAGCTAGCTAGATACCAGTAGCTTCCCTGTCCTATAGATTTAGAAACCGAGTGGTATATAATCTAATTGTACAGATCGTTCTTCTCTTTTCTTCTTCGTATACAGATGTAGTAAGGTTGAAATTAATAATTTCGTTAAGTATACAGGATAAAATGAAGCAATTATTCAGGTAATCAAAAGAATGACAGATAATGCTTAAATTAGATGGGTATATCGTTCGAATTTAATTTGGTAATTCGTTAATTATTACTCACACCAAAGTAAAGTATATAAATCGAATTCGTTTTGAAAACAAATTGTGGTTCTGAAAAGAACCGTTTTTTTTTTTTAAATTTCTCGTCGGAATATGAATCTAACCGCCGAAACCATATAATGTACGCCCTTGACGTTTGAGAGCGTATACTACGTCCATGGCCGTGACGGTTTTTCTTTTGGCGTGTTCTGTATATGTTACCGCATCTCTGATAACATTTTCGAGAAATACTTTGAGTACTCCACGAGTTTCTTCGTATATCAATCCGGATATACGTTTTACACCTCCACGACGAGCTAATCTTCTGATGGCAGGCTTCGTAATTCCTTGAATATTATCTCGCAACACTTTGCGATGTCTTTTTGCTCCGCCTTTTCCTAATCCCTTTCCTCCTTTTCCTCTACCAGTCATTTTGTGTAATACAAACGGAAGATTATAGAGAAAAAAAGTACGAGCGAAATACGTTATTACTACTTCGAATGCTCGAGAACAACTGAAGGCCGTCGGCGCTGGAAATGTTACCAATGTCCAGATCTTTAACAAAAGCGATTAGAGTATATTAACCGCGAGAACGAATGATCATCGAGAGACGGCAGCGAGCAAGGTAGGCGGAGCCTGCGCGCGCTCGCCGCGAACGAATAAATACCGCGCGCCGCGGTCGGAACGGGCAGAGCTCGACTTCTGCTAGTCAAGTCCGCTTCGCAGTTTGCGCTCGAGTTACTAAGAATTACAAAAATCTTAGAGGAGATTTTGCTGAATAATAAATTGACAATATAATTGTAAATGGAAACCTAAAAGACTGGACATTGGTTTTGTCTAACTTCGAATTAGAAAGATTGTACAAGGAGTCTTCGGCTACAGTTTCTACTGGCAGAGATTTGGGAAGTAAAAAAACCAAATTTACTTCCCAATCTGAATTCGTATACGACCACACTGTGGAACAGATTTTCTGGCCTTTATCAAGGCCGAGCTCCAGCGACGACCCAGAAATCAGGAATCCAGGATATATTATAAAACAGGTCTTTCTCAAGGCCAGACTACTGCAAACGGAACTTTTCAGTTCTAATCCTGCCCTTCTCAGGGCTTACACAAAGAATTCGCATTTCTTCGTCTTCGGCACTACGCCGCACCGAGGGACCCACTAGCCGGCCTCCTTGGACGTATTTGGCCTACCCAGGCTTGAATACATCGGGAGGTACGCCTACCCAGTATATCTAAGGGACAGTCTACGTGGGCTGTCCCATTGCACTGATATCTGGGGGCTTTAAAGCGACCCTGCGCCTCCGGAGGCGGTCTCTTTCCTTCGGGCCTAGGGAGTTAGGTAGGTCAAATCGCGATAGTGTGTCGGCTAGGTGGTTAGGGATCGTAGGGAACCCTCTGGTCCGGCCTAGTGCCATCGTGGTGGCCAGCTGTACCCCCGCGGCGCCTGTTAGACAGCTAGAAAGTTTAGGGTATACTAATAATAAATTCGAGACTTTGTGGTGTAAACAAAAGAAGGTCTTGCCCCGGAAATCTGCGACGATGCAGGGGACGCGAGGCGTTCAGGACTGGGAGTTAATCTTCGAGGACGACGATACATACGGAAATAGATCCTCCGGTGGCCTAGCACCCGCCGGCTCTGGTCTGCCTGCGACGAGCGACCTAGGAGCAAGAGGTCTCTTGCAAACTCACGCCCAGCCGGGTACCTTTTTGGGACCGCTCCGGGAACCGTCTCGGCGTCATGGCGCCCAACGTGGGGCACAAATGAGTCTCCCGAAGGAGGCATCAACACTAGAAGCTACTTCTTTTGACGAAGAAGCGAGATTTGGGATAGAGGAAAGGCAAACTAACCCTTTCAGTAGGCTTACGTCAAGCTTTGATGAAGGAGCTGATGCACCGGGTTTCGAAAGCCCTAGCAGCACCTTCAGGGATGCAGAAGGGGGGTCCTTCCATGTGATAAGT
This sequence comes from Leptinotarsa decemlineata, assembly GCF_025532065.1. Lineage (NCBI taxonomy): Eukaryota > Metazoa > Arthropoda > Insecta > Coleoptera > Chrysomelidae > Leptinotarsa > Leptinotarsa decemlineata. Next base: position 34,800 of record NW_027412648.1, read on the forward strand.
GAAGGAGAATCTCCTTCATCCCTTCCAACCACCTTGACTCTCCCAAGGATAACTACAGGACACGTTAGTCCTTCTCAAGAATGGCCCTCTCTGGCTTCGGGCCAAATAAAAACAAGCCAGTGGCGCCCACAGAAACAGGTTTCTTTCCAGCCCCAAGTGGAGACCACGAAAGAACCAGTAAAAAGGGAGAATCCTGTATCACAGGACGACCCAATAAATCGTTTGGCAGTAGCACTGTGTAATGCAATAGGCCAGGCTCAGAGGTCAAACAATAGCCGGTTTGAACGATTTCGGCTACCCACTTTTTCAGGAAGTGAAAATGAGGACCCTAAGGTCTTCATATCAAAGTTAACTGTAGAACTAGAAAGGAGTGGAGTACCAGAAGAAGATTGGGTCCATATCCTGTTCGCCCAGTTAACAGGGGAGGCCACGAAATGGGCCTCGATCTACGCACAAACTCAGATATCGTGGCAAATGATGGTGTCACGCCTAACTCAAAAGTATGCCAGCCCAGAAATGCTGGCAAAGCTCACTTCCAAGTTTTATGGTGAGAACCAGGATCGCAATACGAAGGTCGACGTATTCATCATAAGGAAGCTTGGACTCGCAAAGAGGTTGTTTCCGTATATGCGAGAACGAGAAGTTCTGCCCATTATAACCCAGCTGCTGTTGCCTGAACTGAGATGTTTCTTTAGGGGGAAAAGTTACTCAGATATAGAAACATTTATACAGGACGCGGCTGGTATCGAAGAAGACGTACGGCTGTCTAAATCAGTCCCTAGAAGCTTCAATACTCAAACCAGCCCAAACTCAACCAATTCCCAGGCTAACAATGCTCCGCGTAGCCAAGGAAATTGGAGTAAACAATAGGGCAAGCAATTCAACAGAAGTGTATCGACCACCACATCGAGCAACCCAGCAACAGGGACCACCTTCGTCTAGGCCGAGCCCCAACGCTTCTCGTGGGAGCCACAATAATGTAGTAGAGACAGCTCCCACTCTCCAAAACGGAGAGGCGGAAAACTAGATGGGGCCGGAGTGGACAGCAGTGGAGAGCTAAAGGCCCCAATGAATTTCAACCACTGCAATAATATAAGCCCCTGCGCGAAAGTAATTCCTTCAGATCTCGAGTGCTACATGTCACTCGCTGAAGAACGCCCCCTTCTCGGAAGAAGCCTTCCGAGAATCCCCTGTGTAATAAATTCCTTGAATCTCTCAGCCTTAGTAGACACCGGAGCCTCTAGTAACTTCATTCAATCCGGCGTTCTAGCCAATATGGACCTGACCAGGCTCCCGAACCCGGCCACGGTATTTATGGGATGCGAGAGCAATGTAAGTCAGAGTTTGGGCCAGATTACGCTACCAGTGGAGATTGAAGAAAGGAGGTTTGAAATTAAATTCACCGTATTGTCCAAACTACAGGAGAAGGTCATCTTTGGCCTTCCTTTCCTCCGAAAAACCCAGGCCACGATTGATGTTGGCCGAGGGTCAATTTATTTTGGCCAAGCTCCGCGCTTATGTATATACTTTGAGGCTGATAATGCAAAACAGAGATCCCTGAGAACTATTAGTCCTGTACAACTGGAGGATTCCCAATTTTCCGGAGAAACAAAGGACAAGATATTGGCAGTAATAAATCAGTTTCCCGATGTGTTCGAGGAAACGATCCGCCAACCTCAAACTAAGGCGGTAGTCCACAAAATCCGCGTTCGCGAAGAACGACCATTTAGGCAGTCCAGATACGGCAAAATGTCAGAGGCACGGAAGGCAATTGTCCACGAAGAAATTTCTAAGTTACTAGAAGCAGGGGTAATTGCCAGAAGTACCTCGCCGTACTGTTCCCCGTGGTTCTTGTTCCCAAGAAGGAGGGAAAGTTGCGGTTTTGTGTGGACTACCGGCAAATCAATAAATTGATTATTACCGAGGCCCCATACTTACCACCAATACAGGAGACTGTTCGTGAAATGGGCAAAGCATCCCTATTCACCACGTTAGATCTCCGAAATGGATTTTGGCAAGCTCCCCTGGACCGAGAGTCCCGAAAGTATACGGCTTTTGGAGGTCCAGACGGAGCAGTATACGAATTTAAAGTCTTGAGTTTTGGATTAAAAAATGGACCTGCAGTGTTCCAAAAGCTAATGTCAGAGGTTCTGGTAGGCTTTGTAGATAAATTCTGCAAAGTCTACCTCGACGATATAATCGTTTACTCGCACAGCCTAGAGGAACACTGCAACCATTTACAGTTAATCCTGGAGCGGCTTCGACTACATGGGCTGTGGCTTTCGCCATCAAAATGCAAATTCGGATCTACCACCCTAAACTATTTAGGTAGAGTCGTCTCCAAAGACGGTAACAAGCCCCAGGAACAACATATTTTGCACGTCCAAGAATTTCCTCCCCCATCGAATATCAAACAAGTGCGAGCTTTCCTAGGCACTGCCGGATGGCTTCGGGAATATATCCCGAAGTTTGCCGAAGTGGCCGCACCCCTCACAGACCTCATAGACAAAAAGAAAAAAGTTCCAATGGAGTCAGGAAGCTCAAAGGAGCTTCCAGGCTATTAAAGATGCAGTGTCACAACCCCTGGAACTGGCACGACCTGACCCTGATCTCCCTTACGGCTTGCAAACAGACGCCAGCCACATCGGCATTGGTGCGGTGTTATTTCAACTGGAACCGCAGACCAAGGAACGAAAGATAATTGCATACGGCAGCGCAAAATTAAACGCGACTGAGCGCAAATATCATATAAATGAGATTGAATGCCTTGCCGTGGTATGGGGGATTAAAAAATATAGACACTACCTTCAAGACGGTCACTTCACGCTGTTTACGGACAACTCGGCCCTAACGTGGCTGGATCGTATGAAGGATGAGAAAGCCAAATTAACCCGTTGGTCTCTACTCCTCCAGGAGTACGACTTCACGATAGAACATATTCCGGGGAAGAGAAACCAACTCCCGATTTTCTTTCACGAAACCCCACGGAAAATGAAACTAATGTCGATATAGACAATGACGTAGAGAGGATGTTTTTCCCTCATAAAAAGGCCGACGGCGATGAGGAAAATGAAGACGAGATGCTGTGCCAGTTGATGGATGAATTGAGCGAAATGCTCAACGTCTGCGACATGGTCTGTGTGACAACCGGCGATTTCGAGACATTGAACCAGTTGCGAACCTGGTTTGAAGAGATCGCTGAGTTGCAAAAAGCCAGTGACAGCGTTAGGCGGTTCCGGATCCGGATCGAGAGGGCCCGGACTAACCCGGAACCGTCTGAATACGAACAACGTATTTTGCATGATTTTGTTATGGAGGATAATCTACTTTATTACATCGGACCAAACCAAGACGTGAAAAGGTTGCTAGTCCCGAGGCGCTGTTGGGACACGTTGATCAAACGATACCATGATGGCGCCGGACATCCGGGAATCGATGAGACTCAGAATCAAGTCAGCAGGCATTTTTATTGGTCCAATATGCGTAAACAAATCGCAGCGTACGTAAACACTTGCTTGACTTGCGCGACCACTAAGAGAAGTCCCCCGCAGGAGGCTGCCCCTTTGCGTCCCAACGAACCGGAACGACCGTGGCAGATGGTATCTATCGATGTTCTGGGACCCTACAGCCCTAGTGAAAAGGGAAACCGATACATTTTACTAGCCACCGATTGCTTTAGTAAGTGGGTGGAGTGCCGCACAGTAGAATCTGCTCAAGCAAATACAGCAATCGAGTTTGTGGCACAGGAAGTTGGTTATCGGTGGGGATTCCCAGAAATAATCATTAGCGATAGTGCTGCTATGTTCCTCGGACGGAACTGGGAAACGTTCTGCGAAAGAAATGAGATTCAGATCAGGAATAGTCCGGGCTATCATCAACAGGCCAATCCAGTCGAGCGGCGAGTTCAAGAGCTGAAAAAAATGCTGCGGGCTGCCCTAATCGGGAAGCCAGAGTCACAGTGGGAACGTCTCTTGCCAGAGGCGATTTTTAACTTGAGAACGAGAGTAAACGCCGCGACTGGTATGACACCGTGTCAGCTTTTACTGGGCTATGAATTGCCTCGGCCAGGCGACTGGGACACTCTTTTGCAAAAGAGGCGAAAACCTCGAAATGAGGATCGTGCCCAGCGCGTAGAGGCAGCCCAGGAAAAATCTAGAGCATATCGGGCGAAACGTTATCCGGATCGAGACAAAGTGCCGGCCTTGACACTTACCCCAGGCCAGTGGGTGCTATGCCGAAACCAGGATAAGAACACTAAAAAGAATTTTGGCCCAACCTGGACGACGCCTTGCCGCGTAGTGAGACAACTCGGTCCAAGTACGTACGTGGTAAATAAAGGGGGTGTAGATCGGGTCATCCACGTGGATGATCTGCGACCCGCACCTCCTCCGCGTGAAGGGCAAGATCATCTAGACCCACGCCATGCGGACTTATAGATAGGAATTAGAAATAAGGTAGTTAAGATCTCCTATGTAGACTCGAGCCGCACAACGGAGCCTGCAAGGGGACAGGCGAGGAAGTGTGCGAGCACTCAATGTAAATAGTTAAGTTTAGTTAAGAGGGGAAGATGTGTGTATATTAGTATGTAAGGAAATTTTGTAACCAGAATTGTGTAATGTTGTTTATTTTGAAAAGATTTTTAATAAAGAACACTTCCCAGTCTCAGCTAGCTAGAAACTGTATGCGACTTCTTTAGGCGGGGGGGTGTTACCAATGTCCAGATCTTTAACAAAAGCGATTAGAGTATATTAACCGCGAGAACGAATGATCATCGAGAGACGGCAGCGAGCAAGGTAGGCGGAGCCTGCGCGCGCTCGCCGCGAACGAATAAATACCGCGCGCCGCGGTCGGAACGGGCAGAGCTCGACTTCTGCTAGTCAAGTCCGCTTCGCAGTTTGCGCTCGAGTTACTAAGAATTACAAAAATCTTAGAGGAGATTTTGCTGAATAATAAATTGACAATATAATTGTAAATGGAAACCTAAAAGACTGGACATTGGTTTTGTCTAACTTCGAATTAGAAAGATTGTACAAGGAGTCTTCGGCTACAGTTTCTACTGGCAGAGATTTGGGAAGTAAAAAAACCAAATTTACTTCCCAATCTGAATTCGTATACGACCACACTGTGGAACAGATTTTCTGGCCTTTATCAAGGCCGAGCTCCAGCGACGACCCAGAAATCAGGAATCCAGGATATATTATAAAACAGGTCTTTCTCAAGGCCAGACTACTGCAAACGGAACTTTTCAGTTCTAATCCTGCCCTTCTCAGGGCTTACACAAAGAATTCGCATTTCTTCGTCTTCGGCACTACGCCGCACCGAGGGACCCACTAGCCGGCCTCCTTGGACGTATTTGGCCTACCCAGGCTTGAATACATCGGGAGGTACGCCTACCCAGTATATCTAAGGGACAGTCTACGTGGGCTGTCCCATTGCACTGATATCTGGGGGCTTTAAAGCGACCCTGCGCCTCCGGAGGCGGTCTCTTTCCTTCGGGCCTAGGGAGTTAGGTAGGTCAAATCGCGATAGTGTGTCGGCTAGGTGGTTAGGGATCGTAGGGAACCCTCTGGTCCGGCCTAGTGCCATCGTGGTGGCCAGCTGTACCCCCGCGGCGCCTGTTAGACAGCTAGAAAGTTTAGGGTATACTAATAATAAATTCGATTCGAGACTTTGTGGTGTAAACAAAAGAAGGTCTTGCCCCGGAAATCTGCGACGATGCAGGGGACGCGAGGCGTTCAGGACTGGGAGTTAATCTTCGAGGACGACGATACATACGGAAATAGATCCTCCGGTGGCCTAGCACCCGCCGGCTCTGGTCTGCCTGCGACGAGCGACCTAGGAGCAAGAGGTCTCTTGCAAACTCACGCCCAGCCGGGTACCTTTTTGGGACCGCTCCGGGAACCGTCTCGGCGTCAGAAAGCTGGTTTTGTCTTGTTTTTGGGGGGACACGCCCACTTTCTTCGATTCAACCAATGGTAGAAGTTCCCTATCCTTATACCTGAATAAAAATGTTAACGACCGATCGTGAAGGCTCACTAATCAGTATTTGTCGTTCGACTGAGGAACTATTCGTATACGATGGCTCGTACAAAGCAAACAGCTCGCAAATCTACCGGAGGTAAAGCCCCTAGAAAGCAGTTGGCTACTAAGCCGCCCGAAAAAGCGCACCCGCTACTGGAGGAGTTAAGAAACCTCACAGATACAGACCCGGTACTGTCGCTCTTCGAGAGATTCGTCGTTACCAAAAAAGTACGGAATTATTAATCCGAAAACTACCATTCCAGAGATTAGTAAGAGAAATCGCCCAAGATTTTAAAACTGATTTGCGATTCCAAAGTTCAGCCGTTATGGCTCTACAAGAGGCTAGCGAAGCATATCTGGTAGGCCTTTTCGAAGATACCAACTTGTGCGCTATACACGCTAAGCGTGTTACTATTATGCCAAAGGATATTCAATTGGCTAGACGAATCCGCGGAGAACGTGCTTAATAAAATCGAATAGTACGACGAAGTAATGAAAGAAAAAAACGGTTCTTTTCAGAACCACATTTATATTTGAAAAGAATTCGTATTCGATACTCTACCCTGGCGTGTAATTTATATATGTGGATTTTCGTTATGAAAAAGTCCGATTTTTTTTCTTCATTTTCTATTTCTATCGACAGTTGAATTCGCACAAGTAATTATTTTTAAGAAATCGTCGATCCAGATAAATCTATAACGATGATTCGGATGTCTCGTTGCGTAGGAAAAATATCGTTAAGTAACTGTGTTGATCGAACGAACGAACGAACGATGGATTGATTATTTTCCTCGTATAGCATTTTCTTTCATAATGCATGGGAGGTCTTCGATGGAATGGAATGGAATGAAATGAATTTTTTAATACTGATGATTCGACGACTATACTCAAAATAGAAATATACGGAGATCATTTTCACCGATGATAGAACTCTGAGTTGAAAAAGTGAAATCGCACGAATGACATAATACGAAAGAGCAGCGTGACCAGTGGGTTCGAGGAGTGAGTAGAGTTCGGGAAAGAATTGGAGAGCCGAACGGAAAGTGTAGTGAAAAAGGACTTGGACAAAAAAATGCCGCTATTCGTCTCTATTATATAACAACACGCAGTGTGTCGCGGTGTCATTTGTAGAGAAGAATAACGGCAATATATGAATGAATCATTATCGACGACAACGACGTTTAACAACAACACGACAAAACAAAAATTAAGAAGAATAATAATGATATGAAGTAGAGGACTGTCTCGACGCATTCGTTCCGAACGGAAAGTGTAGTGAAAAAAAAACTTTGATAAAAAAAGCCGCTATTCGTCTCTATTATAATATAACAACACAACACCGCGCATCATCGGTGTGTGTGTCGTCAATTTTTCTAGAGAAGAATAACGGCAATAATAAATCATTATCGACGATAAGATGATGATAATAATGAAAAGGGGTCTCGTCTCACCGACAAGACGAATCCCCAAGCTAAGGGCTGAGTCTCAATAGATCGCAGCGTGGAAACTGCTCTACCAGGTACAACACCCTGCCAGGTACGTAAGTCGTCTACAGACAATTCCGAGTTCCAACATCGAAATGTTTGTACTACCCATGATCGACCGCTAAGAAATCTGATCGGACATGACAAGGATCGATCCCCCCGCCGCCGACGTTGATTTCACGGCAAATAGGGCTAGTGCGACAAACGTAGCGAACTACGATTGCCTAGTAAAGTCACATTGTTTTGAGCCTTTCGACTCTCGGAACTCCAAGAGATATCGTTGCCACCTTTGACTAGAAAGGATACGGCCTTAGAGGCGTTCAGGCATAATCCCACGGATGGTAGCTTCGCACCACGCCCGCTCGAGCGAGTGCGTGAACCAAATGTCCGACCTGCGGTTCCTCTCGTACTGTGCAGGATTACTATCGCAACGACGAGTCATCAGTAGGGTAAAACTAACCTGTCCTCACGACGGTCTAAACCCAGCTCACGTTCCCTTAGACGGGTGAACAATCCGACGCTTGGCGAATTCTGCTTCGCAATGATAGGAATAGCCGACATCGAAGGATCAAAAAGCGACGTCGCTATGAACGCTTGGCCGCCA
>NW_027412648.1:43008-53008 GCF_025532065.1 Leptinotarsa decemlineata
TAGTAATCTTACTATATCTCTGCCTCTTGTGTTTGCGAACCTAAGTTCCAGTCTGGCGACTTTGCGTTGAAGTCGCCGATGGCCACTGTGGGATGGTGATCTGGGAATAATTCTGCCAAGTCGGTTCTTTCTATTCTTCTACCTTGGGGGGTAGGTATACCGACGATATTTTTCAGCGCTTGTAGCGTCTCACGTTGACTCTGAATGCTATGCTTCGCCGATTTGGGTTTCCGGTCTTCTTTCTTCGTTTTGCGCTAGGTTGTTTTGACTAGTAGCGCAACGCCTCCCGCGGCGTTGCGCCCCCCTGGCCTGTCTGTCTGTACATGTTATATCCTGGGATGCGGTAGCTCTTTGCTTCTTATCCGTGTCTCCTGGAGCGCCATGACGTCTATTTCTAGCGCGATAGTAGCTCCAGTAGCTCGTTTCTTCTTCTGTGTTAAAAGACGCCACTCTGTCGTCACTATTTAGATAGTAACTGAACTCTAGTAGGCTCCGCCCACCGGAAAGTTGAGCGTTCGAGAACGCCATTGGTCGGTAGGACGGTATTAATACAGGTCGATTTCTATATAGAAATCATTGTATAGGAAAGCTACTGTTAGAGCAACATCGAATAATTCTCAGTGAATTCTTTAAATTTATCCGATTTATAATACTAATCTACGATTCGACATGTCTGGACGTGGAAAAGGAGGTAAAGTTAAGGGAAAGGCAAAGTCCGTTCCAGTCGGGCTGGACTCCAATTCCCAGTAGGACGTATTCATCGACTCCTTCGTAAGGGAAATTATGCCGAACGAGTTGGTGCCGGCGCCCCGGTTTACTTAGCCGCAGTAATGGAATATTTTGGCAGCTGAAGTCTTGGAATTGGCCGGTAATGCGGCTCGCGATAACAAAAAAACCCGTATCATTCCTAGACATTTACAGCTGGCCATTCGAAACGACGAAGAACTCAATAAATTGTTATCAGGAGTAACATTGCTCAAGGTGGTGTTTTGCCCAATATTCAGGCGGTTTTGTTACCGAAAAAAAACCGAAAAGAAGGCATAAGTACACATTTCCTGAGAGAGGAAAGCGACAAATAAAATATCGGCCTTATCAGGGCCACAACGATTTTCTCTAATGAATTCGACAATTGCATATATTTCGTTCTGACAACAGGACGTCTCGATTACAATGTTTATCGGAAAGTGTAGTGAAAATTTGTGTAAGGCCCATACCGCTTTCTCGCCGTTACAACATATAAGTTGAGACGGTGAGACGATACTTGAATTAATGGGAGCAAACAGAATTTCGGAAGCGTGATAAAAAATTTTTCAAAGAGAAATTTTGGCGAAAATTTCACTATACTTTCCGATATTTTCACCACACTTTCCGTTATTTTCACCACACTTTCCGTTCATGATTATTTTCGCCAAAATTTCCGTCTGAAATTTTTTCTTCACGCTTCCGAAATTCTGCTCGCACCCAGAAGGCAGAGGTAAACTTTCATTACACTTTCCGTTATATTTATGTTTTCACTACACTTTCCGATACTTTTATATTTTCACCACACTTTCCGTTCACGATTATTTTCGCCAAAGTTTCCATCTGCAATTTTTTCTTCACGCTTCCGAAATTCTGCTCGCTCCCAGAAGGCAGAGGTAAACTTTCATTACACTTTCCGTTATATTTATGTTTTCACTACACTTTCCGATACTTTTATATTTTCACCACACTTTCCGTTCATGATTTATTTTCGCCAAATTTCCATCTGAAATGTTTTCTTCACGCTTCCGAAATTCTGCTGCTCCCAGAAGGCAGAGGTAAACTTTCATTACACTTTCCGTTATATTTATGTTTTCACTACACTTTCCGTTATCTTTTATATTTTCACCACACTTTCCGTTCATGATTATTTTCGCCAAAACTTCCATCTGAAATATTTTCTTCACGCTTCCGAAATTCTGCTGCTCCCAGAAGGCAGAGGTAAACTTTCATTACACTTTCCGTTATATTTATGTTTCACTACACTTTCCGATACTTTTATATTTTCACCACACTTTCCGTTCACGATTATTTTCGCCAAAGTTTCCATCTGAAATATTTTCTTCACGCTTCCGAAATTCTGCTCGCTCCCAGAAGGCAGAGGTAAACTTTCATTACACTTTCCGTTATATTTATGTTTTCACTACACTTTCCGTTATCTTTTATATTTTCACTACACTTTCCGTTATCTTTTATATTTTCACCACACTTCCGTTCACGATTATTTCGCCAAAGTTTCCATCTGCAATTTTTCTTCACGCTTCCGAAATTCTGCTCGCTCCCAGAAGGCAGAGGTAAACTTTCATTACACTTTCCGTTATATTTATGTTTTCACTACACTTTCCGCTACTTTTAAATTTTCACTACACTTTCCGTTTTCTTTTATATTTTCACTACACTTTCCGTTCGGGTTATTTCGCCAAAATTTCCATTTCAAATTTTTATTTCACGCTTCCGATATTCTGCTTGTTCGCGGAAGGCAGAGGTAAACGTTCACTACACTTTCCGTTATCTTTTATATTTTCACTACACTTTCCGTTATCTTTTATATTTTCACTACACTTTCCGTTCGGGTTATTTCGCCAAAATTTTCAATCAAATTTTTATTTCACGCTTCCGATATTCTGCTTGCTACCGGAGGGCAGAGGTCGATTAAGTTTGACGATAGTCGTGTCACTAAGTGTTCTGGCGATGTTCTAAATTTACTGTAGTCTCTGGAGATACCCTACATTTTGTTTTATAAAAGAGAAGACATTAGTAGATCAAGATGTTCACATGATGTGGTGCTTGCTGCTGCTGCAGGTTTTTCCGGGTTTTCCTGCAGCTGAAAAAGCAAATGCGCCACTGGAATCATCAATGAAGTCGCCCCTCCGGAGCGTCAATTAAATTTTGTTGTTTCATAATTTCATGATTTGTATTACTTTCTTGACCTGAGACTTACTTCAAAAATATAAAAAATACACACGAATTCATTTCATAAGCTTTTGTGTTCTGAAAAGAACCTTTTTTTTATGGAAACGGTAAGGACAATACAGGGGGAGGCATTAAATTCAACCGCCAAATCCGTACAAGGTTCGACCTTGCCTTTTCAGGGCGTATACAACATCCATGGCTGTGACGGTTTTGCGTTTCGCATGTTCGGTATATGTTACGGCATCTCTGATAACATTTTCGAGAAATACTTTGAGTACTCCACGAGTTTCTTCGTATATCAAACCCGAAATACGTTTAACACCACCTCGACGGGCTAATCTTCTAATGGCAGGTTTCGTTATTCCTTGGATATTATCACGCAATACTTTACGATGACGTTTCGCTCCTCCTTTTCCTAAACCTTTACCTCCCTTGCCACGACCAGTCATTTCGAATGTTAAGAATAAATTATATACTGCACGATACGAATGAAATACTGTTAGTGATACTAACGACAGACTTCGACTAAAGTTCTACACCGAACTCGGTCGGGTTTTGTTAAATTTCATGACTCCGCCCACAACTGGAAATCGGACCAATGGCGTCTCGTCTAGATGGTATATAATAGTTGGCGTGTATAAGCCGACTCAGTTCATATGTTGTCCGTCTATCGTTCGGTATACATTTCGTTCGTTACAATTCGCAATAGGTTTTGAAAATGGCTCGTACCAAGCAGACCGCTCGTAAATCGACTGGAGGTAAAGCTCCGAGAAAACAATTAGCTACTAAAGCAGCTCGCAAAAGTGCACCGGCTACGGGAGGTGTTAAAAAACCTCATCGTTACAGACCCGGTACTGTTGCTCTCCGAGAAATTCGACGTTATCAGAAGAGTACTGAATTGTTGATTAGGAAATTACCCTTTCAACGTTTAGTTCGAGAAATCGCTCAAGATTTCAAAACCGATTTACGATTCCAAAGTTCAGCCGTCATGGCTTTGCAAGAAGCTAGCGAGGCGTATTTGGTAGGACTCTTCGAAGATACGAATTTGTGCGCCATTCACGCCAAGCGCGTTACCATTATGCCCAAAGACATTCAGTTAGCAAGGAGAATACGCGGAGAACGAGCTTAATTTCATATATATATATCCCAATATATATTGAAAATATATACAAAAAAAAGGTTCTTTTCAGAACCACAAAATGCAATTGATGAAAGAATTCGTTTATCGATAGATATGAATGAATGAATGAATGAATGTATGATATTTTCAATAACTCGCATCACGTAAATATTAAATCACGGGTGTTTGCAGAACATGTTCAGTATGATCCAAATATGGATTATAATACTGAAATTTTTTACTTTCCGAAACGAATCTTTCGAAAAGATCATTTTTAGAAACGGCTGAGATAAATAACGAAAAACAAGCGATCACTGAATGAAAGATCGCTCATAACATCACCATCTTTTCGTAAATTTCCTCTGATTCATATTTTTGAATACCTGGCATAAATCTCGAGTGACTTTTTGTAATATACCCTATACCAAAAATGAATCGTTCTCGAGATATTCGATCGTTTATACAGAAAAAGTAGGTATTATTCGGTTCTCGAGCCATTTCCCTATAAAATTGAAAACAAGTCTCATAGAATACATAAGCTATTATTGATTCATCAAAATATTACATTCCGTCGTCTTGTAGGAGGAGTAACATTTCCAAAATGATGAACGAGGTATTTGGAGTCGATGAGTAATTCTGAAGATATAAAAATCAGTGATTTCTCAAATGGAACACCCTTAGTTTGGAAATCTCGAAATGATTTTGACTCATTTTCCTGAAACGATCCCAATATCAGAAAATAAGTCAACTGTTCACAAGACATATTTCAATGAAATAGAAAGACAGAGCAATATTTTTTAATTTTTACTCTTTTACGAAATTATTCGATTCATATCAATTCGATAGTCGGCGGCGGCGGCGGAAGAAATATTATTTATCTATTTTTTTTCTGTTTATAGGGATAGGCTAGGTAGGTAGTTCTGACTATTTATTTATATATTTGTTGGACAGTTGAATTATATACGAATTCTTGTAAAAAAAATTGTGGCCCTGAAAAGGGCCATTTGTTTTCTTAGACTTCGTCGCCGGAGAGAGAAGTCAACTGATAGAAGAATTTACTTCTTCTTTTTTGGAGAGGCAGCTTTTTTGGCTTTCGGAGAAGATGCCGATGCAGGGGTCGCTTTCGCGGTTTTCGGTTTGGGTGCTTTCGGCTTTTTTGTTGGTCCTTTGTTAGTTTTCTTTGCTTTCGAAGGAGACTTGGTTTTACTAGCAGAAGTCGCGGACGAAACCTTAGAAGCGACGGTCTTTTTATCCTCGGCAGTTACCTTTTTAGGCTTGGCTGCGGCAGCCGCTTTCTTTTCCGGAGAGGCTTTCTTACCTTTCGGTGATGCAGCAGCCTTCTTGCCGGTTTTAGCTTTTTCACCAGCTACGCGTTTAACGGGAGTTTTTTTGGCCTTCGCACCGGCCGTACCGGACGTTTTCTTTTCGGTAGCCGACGGTTTTGCCGAACCAGAAGATGCCGATGCCAATTTGAACGACCCGATGCACCTTTTCCTTTAGTTTGTACTAATGATCCGGAAGCAACCGCAGATTTAAGATATTTCTTGATGAAAGGTGCCACTTTTTCTGCGTCAGCCTTATAATTCGCCGCAATATATTTTTTTATGGCTTGTAAAGAGGAACCACCCCGTTCCTTCAATCCTTTAATAGCGTTATTAACCATTTCCGACGTAGGTGGGTGAGAAGGTTTACTTCTTGGATTTTTAACTTTCTTTTCTTTCTTCGCAGTAGACTGTGCCTGCGGCGACGAAGATGAATTAGCCGAAGCCGAAGAATTCTGATTTTCTATGTCTGCCATAGTAAAAAAACAACTGACAATATATTCTCGGAAGATAGATGCTACACTCGTTAGGCGTCTAGAGAGAATGATGTAGTCCTCTGGTGTTCCGTTTGTTTAAATATTCTGGGTCGAAGCACAGGCGGACGGGAGACTGAACGCTCGACATTCTCGTTAGACACGATATTGACGGCTTCCATTCTGCTGTCGAAATGTTCGCATCAACTTCTTTACGAAATCAATGCCGGTTTCCTATTTAGACTTCGACTAGCACAATAACGTGGATAGATTCTACGTATTCCGAAAATATTTTCTGATAAGAAAAAGCTAATATTAAACCTCGACAACTCACAGTAAATTACAATGAAATATGAAGTATTGATGATTTTGACGTAACTCCAGACAATTCCTTTCCGAAAATACTCGTAATCGATGATCTGGAAGGAACCTTCGAATAAATATCATAGGCGCGACTGTCTATAGAAACATGATACATTAGCCGATAATACTCGATAAATACACGAGTGAATAGGGGCATCGAAGAGACCTCGTGTCTACCTTCATACACGACTATAACCAAGAACCGACGCTTCTAATAGCATCAACATTTTCAAAAATTATCCCTATAAAAGTGTTCGATGAAAACGGCATTCGAATAATAACGAACGTTATTAATGTTATATTCGATAAGATATAATCATCGTAATATACTTTCAATAAAAAGGTCGATACTACAACACGAACGAACGAACGAACGAACGACGATACTGTGAGCTCTATCTATAACGGAGTAATACACACCCACCCCCACCCGAAATATATAAATCGTCAATGTTATAGTCGAAATCAGAAATGCTAATCATAAACGTTTTTAGACAACATATTAGCACGTAAATAAAAAAAACACGTTAAAAAATAACATAAGTAATAGAGTACATGACTAGTATAACAGTAACGAACGTTAACTTTTTAGGTTGATAGGTAGGTAAGCACCATCTAAATATAGGTGGCCAAAATTATTTATTATCATCGCGCGTTTCACGAAAGGAGGTAACAATGTACTGATAACAAGGCAACCCAACCGAGTGAGACCTAGCGCCCTAGCAAAAATAAATTATCATTCAGCGTCGAAACGATATTGTAAGAATTCTTTCTTAAATATTTTGTGGTTCTGAAAAGAACCGTTTTTTTTAAGAATGTATATCGTAGCCGGAATAAGTAAATTATTTCGAACTGGTATTTTCGTAACTGCTTTGGTGCCTTCGCTGACGGCGTGCTTCGCCAATTCACAGGAAGTAACAGACGTACTGCAGTCTGAATTTCTCTGCTCGTAATAGTCGATCGCTTGTTTTAATGAGCAAGACGGGAGGCTTCCGCTGCGATACGCTCAAATATATCATTACGAAACTGTTCATGATGCTCATCGCTTTACTGGATATTCGGTATCGGGATGGATTGTTTCAATACTTTGTAGATATAAATTGCGTAACTTTCTTCTCTCCTCTTCTTTTTCTTATCGGTCTTCGATATATTCTTTTGGCCTTTCCGGCCTTCTTCGCAGCCTTTCCACTAGCTTGGGTGGCATTCTGAAAATTTTATTTCGTCAATATCAAACAAACAAGTACTATCGTGCAGGTTTGCTTTCGACTCAGTGTAAAAGACGCTTGACGATCATCTTCTGTTCTTTCAGGATTTGGGACAGCTCCCCTACCCTTTCGGATGATCATTGGCCTTGAGATGGGCCAATGGGTACATGACTGATGGATGAGGCATGAAGTCCTTAGACTCAGTGCAGCACTTCACGGGAAATACCCTAACAGGCTGGGGTGGGATGGATGAAAAAGTTATTCATCCTTTATACGGGGGACATGAGGGCCTTCATTCGACAGAGTTGTCGGGGCCTTCTATATCGGGAGGGTCGTCTACAGCATAATCTGTGGCTTTCCCTAACTAACGGGGTTCGTGAGTTTCCGTTTTTTCGAAAACTCTTCATTCTCGACTGAATGTGACTGCCGAAATGGAAGGCAGCTGCAAATCTCTGCGGATGGCTTCATTCCGCACGAACCAAGGAGCATTCACAATCATCCTAATTTGCATTTTTTGTAACCTTTCAAATGGAATTGTTGGACGGAGCCGCTTGTCCCAGACGCCTGAAGGTACATGATGACAGGCTTGAACATCGAGTTGTAGATCTAATTTTGTTTTTAGACTAATCTTGGATTTTCTGTTGATCAGAGGGTACAGACCGGCGATCCGACCCCGATCATTGATCTTTACGTTCATGATGTGCGGGTTCCAAGTGAGGCATACGGTCTATAATGGCGAGGTAACTTTACGCGCTTGCAGTCAATCGCTTCCAGAGACTTCACTTTTCTGGCGGAGAAGATAGTAATCTCCCATGGTTACTCGCCTGAGTCTTTTCCGGGTTTACTCGGATCTTCCATTCGAGGTACCAGCGTCGAGGTCGTCATATGCACGTTGCATGTAGACGACGCCTTGCTCACGCCCCTGGAAGACGAGAGTAGAGCCGTGTCATCGGCCGTTAGGGATATCTTCACTCTATCGGACCTGGGAAGGTGCTTGTATAGAGTGAGTAACAAACGTCGGAGAGTGCACGGCCCCCTGTGGCACTCCAGCGAGGATCTCTCTGTTGTCGGACAGAGAGCCCTCTACTCTAACCTGAAAGGTTTTGCCTCTCAGGAAAGATCGTCGATCCACCGGACCAGGCCCGAGGTAGTCTCGAGCGCGTTTAGCTTATGTATAAGGCCTTCGTGAATACTCGGTCGAAGGCCTTGAAATATATAAAAGTACTTATGTACTTTTTTGTTGGTATTCAGCTCGCTGATGGTGTTCTCGAATACCTTAGAGCTGTAGTTCAGTGGAGTGATCTCTCCTGAAGCCGAATTGTTATTAGGCCGAACATTTCGGTCCTCAACTTCTTCGTTGAGTCTTTCAGTACGACTCTTTCAGCCAACTTAGCCGCCGACGAGAGTAGGTATTCGGGCGGTAGTTCTGAGGACAGCGGTTCTGTCCTGTTTTCGGGAGCATGACGACGATCGCATGCTTCCACCTTCTAGGGAAGTGTCTGAGGGCAACGAACTGTGATGAGAGTCAGCAAGAATTCAACGTGTTTTCCGGGAGTCTCTTCAGCAACTTGTTAGTTATTGAATCGGCTCCCGGGAGCTTCTTTGCTTTCGCAGCATTGATAAGGACCCTTAATGCTCCTCCATAGAAGTGGACGGATGTCGTGTCGTCATCCTCGAGAAGTCGGTGAACCGGGTCTTCCAGCAGCTTTATCGCGGTCGATGTCGTTCGTCGTCGTCAAACGTTAAGTTGAAAACTGACGTTCTTCGTGTCTGCAAAGGCTTAAGCCTTGTCGGCGGGGAGCGTAAAAGACGCCACTCTGTCGTCACTATTTCAGATAGTAACTGGAACTCTAGTAGGCTCCGCCCACCGGAAAGTTGAGCGTTCGAGAACGCCCATTGGTCGGTAGGACGGTATTAATACAGGTCGATTCTATATAGAAATCATTGTATAGAAAGCTACTGTTAGAGCAACATCGAATAATTCTCAGTGAATTCTTTAAATTTATCCGATATATAATACTAATCTACGATTCGACATGTCTGGACGTGGAAAAGGAGGTAAAGTTAAGGGAAGGCAAAGTCCCGTTCCAGTCGGGCTGGACTCCAATTCCCAGTAGGACGTATTCATCGACTCCTTCGTAAGGGAAATTATGCCGAACGAGTTGGTGCCGGCGCCCCGGTTTACTTAGCCGCAGTAATGGAATATTTGGCAGCTGAAGTCTTGGAATTGGCCGGTAATGCGGCTCGCGATAACAAAAAAACCCGTATCATTCCTAGACATTTACAGCTGGCCATTCGAAACGACGAAGAACTCAATAAATTGTTATCAGGAGTAACCATTGCTCAAGGTGGTGTTTTGCCCAATATTCAGGCGGTTTTGTTACCGAAAAAAAACCGAAAAGAAGGCATAAGTACACATTTCCTGAGAGAGGAAAGCGACAAATAAAATATCGGCCCTTATCAGGGCCACAACGATTTTCTCTAATGAATTCGACAATTGCATATATTTTTTTTTTATTTTCTTGTCATCGCTTTTCGATACAATTGTTGACGCAGCACGATATGCGATTGTTTCTTTCTTGC
>NW_027412648.1:60508-75740 GCF_025532065.1 Leptinotarsa decemlineata
TCCGACGTTTTTACAAAATATCAAATTTGAAAAACCGAGCAGTCTTTGAAATTGATACGACCCTCAGCCAGGAGTGGTCCAGGAACAGTATCCGAGGACCGCAATGTGCGTTCGAAATGTCGATGTTCATGTGTCCTGCAGTTCACAAGTTGACGCGCAATTAGCTGCGTTCTTCATCGACCCACGAGCCAAGTGATTCACCGTTCAGGGTAATCTTTTATTTAGACGTACTCAAAAAAATAATTTCAAGAGTTCGACGTCTCGATTCGGCAAGCGTTGAGATTATACCAATGCAACAACGTACATAAATATATATATACTTGTTAAAAAAAATAAAAAAGAGAAGCGCTCGACGATTTCGTATTCGTACGGCACCACATATTCAGACGAGGCATCGTGTACCGAAATCGCGCACGACTCAATTTTTATATTCGTCGTGTAGAGGACGCGCGTAGTATTTCATTTACCATGCGTTCTAACTGACACGGCCGGGCGAATATCTTTCACAACCATCGGAAATCTCGTTGTGTAATCCGGTAACGTAAAAATTCGTACGAAACAAAACTTTCACGTTTCGACCGCGATTAAACATAATTTCGGAGCGGTTTTTTAACAGTCACACACTCCTAGGTACCCGGCGAAGGCGGCGTCGTCGGCATCATCGTCATCGACGGCGAAATGTATCGTCGTATATCGCGTTCGCGTTCGACAAAAGAGCGTACGCTTCACAACACGATCGACGAACAACATTAGCGCCATAATCGACGACAACGACGCGGCAACACAACAATACGCACAACGTCATATATTATAATTCTCGGTAAAGAAAATTACACGCCTAATTGAAAAACCTCTAAGACGAATTTGTATAGTTCGAGAAGAGGACTACTACTAATCGAAAGGATGATGACGACAGACAACAACGTCGTCGTCGTCGTCAATTTCACCGTCATTCGAAAACGTAGTCCACCGTCGCTCATTTTCTTTTCTATCGAAACGAAAACATAAAGCGACAAATTAGTTCGAATATCGTAGAAGGAAAAAGGAGAGATTTAACTCTTTTCTCGCTTCGCGATATATATATTTGATCAGACATGTCGTATATAGACAATATCACTGTAATGATCCTTCCGCAGGTTCACCTACGGAAACCTTGTTACGACTTTTACTTCCTCTAAATGATCAAGTTTGGTCATCTTTCCGAAACATCGAAGACGCCGAAACGCCATCGCGCTCAGTCCGAAGACCTCACTAAATCATTCAATCGGTAGTAGCGACGGGCGGTGTGTACAAAGGGCAGGGACGTAATCAACGCGAGCTTATGACTCGCGCTTACTGGGAATTCCTCGTTCATGGGGAACAATTGCAAGCCCCAATCCCTAGCACGAAGGAGGTTCAACGGGTTACCCGGGCCGCTCGGCCAGGGAGGACACGCTGATTCCTTCAGTGTAGCGCGCGTGCGGCCAGAACATCTAAGGGCATCACAGACCTGTTATTGCTCAATCTCGTGCGGCTAGACGCCGCCTGTCCCTCTAAGAAGAATTGTTTATACGCCGACAGTAAAAACCGCGCACGATAAAGGCCGAAGCCCCATCGGCGGGCCTTTAGGATGTCGGAAAACGCCTAGTTAGTAGGCCAGAGTCTCGTTCGTTATCGGAATTAACCAGACAAATCGCTCCACCAACTAAGAACGGCCATGCACCACCACCCACCGAATCAAGAAAGAGCTCTCAATCTGTCAATCCTTCCGGTGTCCGGGCCTGGTGAGGTTTCCCGTGTTGAGTCAAATTAAGCCGCAGGCTCCACTCCTGGTGGTGCCCTTCCGTCAATTCCTTTAAGTTTCAGCTTTGCAACCATACTTCCCCCGGAACCCAAAAGCTTTGGTTTCCCGGAAGCTGCCCGCCGAGTCATCGGAGGAACGTCGGCGGATCGCTAGCTGGCATCGTTTATGGTTAGAACTAGGGCGGTATCTGATCGCCTTCGAACCTCTAACTTTCGTTCTTGATCAATGAAAGCGTTTTTGGCAAATGCTTTCGCTTCTGTCCGTCTTGCGACGATCCAAGAATTTCACCTCTAACGTCGCAATACGAATGCCCCCATCCGTTCCTATTAATCATTACCTCGGGGTTCCGAAAACCAACAAAATAGAACCGAGGTCCTATTCCATTATTCCATGCACACAGTATTCAGGCGAAGTTTTAGCCTGCTTTAAGCACTCTAATTTGTTCAAAGTAAACGTGCCGGCCCACCTCGACACTCAATGAAGAGCACCGCGGCGGGATTGAGTTGGGCCGCCCTTGCGAGCTAAGCCCACCGGCAGGACGTCCCGCGGCACACCAGTTAACACCGCGGACGATGAACCGAAGGCGCGGGACACAGATTCGACTACGAGCTTTTTAACCGCAACAACTTTAATATACGCTATTGGAGCTGGAATTACCGCGGCTGCTGGCACCAGACTTGCCCTCCAATTGATCCTCGTTAAAGGGTTTAGAGTGTACTCATTCCGATTACGGGGCCTCGGATGAGTCCCGTATCGTTATTTTTCGTCACTACCTCCCCGTGCCGGGAGTGGGTAATTTGCGCGCCTGCTGCCTTCCTTGGATGTGGTAGCCGTTTCTCAGGCTCCCTCTCCGGAATCGAACCCTGATTCCCCGTTACCCGTTACAACCATGGTAGGCGCAGAACCTACCATCGACAGTTGATAAGGCAGACATTTGAAAGATGCGTCGCCGGTGCGAGACCGTGCGATCAGCATAAAGTTATTCAGAGTCACCAAGGTGTACGATGACGAGCGAACCCGCCACCGATTGGTTTTGATCTAATAAAAGCGCTCCTTCCGTCTCCGGTCGGAACTCTGTTTGCATGTATTAGCTCTAGAATTACCACAGTTATCCAAGTAAATGTGGGTACGATCTAAGGAACCATAACTGATTTAATGAGCCTTTCGCGGTTTCACCTTAATTTGGCTTGTACTGAGACATGCATGGCTTAATCTTTGAGACAAGCATATGACTACTGGCAGGATCAACCAGGGAGCTGACGTTCTATCGTAGAACTAGTTCAGTCTCCATAATATTAAAATAATAATAAATACGGAAACAGATCTATATTCTCTTTTCGTGCGTGTTGTGTGTGCGTTATACGAAATATAAATTTTCGAAACGCCACGCTCAACGAAAAAGTTGTTATATATCTCTATGTGTCTCTGCATTATTTCATTCAAATAAAACCGGACCGACAACAAATCGAACTATAACATTGCTCAAGAAGAAATATTACAACACACGCTCGTCGTACTCGACCTGATGATAATGTTACACAAACCACCGGCGTACACGTACGTATGGTAATTTTTCGAAATACAATATATAATAGACGATATATACGTCGACCGGCACAAAACTTCGAACATTCTCTCGACCCTTCGCTAGATTGAAAGCGACTCGGTGTTCTCGAAAGATTCGTTCCGAAATTATATTTATTCTCGCTCGGACAGAGGAGAGCTGTCGCATATTTTGTGTAATAACAAAATTTTTGTTATTTTTTGGTTGATCGCATAGGGACCGCTTACGTAGAAACGCTCGCTAAATCCGCGATCTCGCAGTGTCTGACGGTTTCGGTTGGGTAGAAGCAGAAGATATACTACTACGAACTATCCACACCACCGTGGGCGAAGCCCGCACTCGACACGATATCGAATTAATGTTATTATTCAGCAGAAAAACGAATATCGTGTGATTTGGTTATCGGTGACCACGGTACCGACAGCGCTCGAGCAAGCGTCTGCCGATACTATAGAGGAAGCGTTTTCGATCCGTTTCGAAACGTACCTATCCCCCTATAGCGGCGTTTCGAGCACATCGCCCGTTTTCCGTTAACGCTGACGGGACCCTACGCGACTTTCGGTTTTTTCCACTTTTCGTATAGTCCTAGTCAATATAATTTATATCCGTCGATATGATATTGTATCAGACATGAATACGCATATCGATCGATATATTAAAATATTATAGGATAACGTTCTGACAACAGGACGTCTCGATTACAATGTTTATCGGAAAGTGTAGTGAAAATTTGTGTAAGGCCCATACCGCTTTCTCGCCGTTACAACATATAAGTTGAGACGGTGAGACGATACTTGAATTAATGGGAGCAAACAGAATTTCGGAAGCGTGATAAAAAATTTTCAAAGAGAAATTTTGGCGAAAATTTCACTATACTTTCCGATATTTTCACCACACTTTCCGTTATTTTCACCACACTTTCCGTTCATGATTATTTTCGCCAAAATTTCCGTCTGAAATTTTTTCTTCACGCTTCCGAAATTCTGCTCGCACCCAGAAGGCAGAGGTAAACTTTCATTACACTTTCCGTTATATTTATGTTTTCACTACACTTTCCGATACTTTTATATTTTCACCACACTTTCCGTTCACGATTATTTTCGCCAAATTTCCATCTGCATATTTTCTTCACGCTTCCGAAATTCTGCTCGCTCCCAGAAGGCAGAGGTAAACTTTCATTACACTTTCCGTTATATTTATGTTTTCACTACACTTTCGATACTTTTATATTTTCACCACACTTTCCGTTCATGATTTATTTTCGCCAAAATTTCCATCTGAAATGTTTTCTTCACGCTTCCGAAATTCTGCTGCTCCAGAAGGCAGAGGTAAACTTTCATTACACTTTCCGTTATATTTATGTTTTCACTACACTTTCCGTTATCTTTATATTTTCACCACACTTTCCGTTCATGATTATTTTCGCCAAAACTTCCATCTGAAATATTTTCTTCACGCTTCCGAAATTCTGCTGCTCAGAAGGCAGAGGTAAACTTTCATTACACTTTCCGTTATATTTATGTTTTCACTACACTTTCCGATACTTTTATATTTTCACCACACTTTCCGTTCACGATTATTTTCGCCAAAGTTTCCATCTGAAATATTTTCTTCACGCTTCCGAAATTCTGCTCGCTCCCAGAAGGCAGAGGTAAACTTTCATTACACTTTCCGTTATATTTATGTTTTCACTACACTTTCCGTTATATTTATATTTTCACTACACTTTCCGTTATCTTTATATTTTCACACACTTTCCGTTCACGATTATTTTCGCCAAAGTTTCCATCTGAAATATTTTCTTCACGCTTCCGAAATTCTGCTCGCTCCAGAAGGCAGAGGTAAACTTTCATTACACTTTCCGTTATATTTATGTTTTCACTACACTTTCCGTTACTTTTATATTTTCACTACACTTTCGTTATCTTTTATATTTTCACCACACTTTCGTTCACGTTATTTCGCCAAAGTTTCCATCTGCAATATTTCTTCACGCTTCCGAAATTCTGCTCGCTCCAGAAGGCAGAGGTAAACTTTCATTACACTTTCCGTTATATTTATGTTTTCACTACACTTTCCGCTACTTTTAAATTTTCACTACACTTTCCGTTTTCTTTTATATTTTCACTACACTTTCCGTTCGGGTTATTTCGCCAAAATTTCCATTTCAAATTTTTATTTCACGCTTCCGATATTCTGCTTGTTCGCGGAAGGCAGAGGTAAACGTTCACTACACTTTCCGTTATCTTTTATATTTTCACTACACTTTCCGTTATCTTTTATATTTTCACTACACTTTCCGTTCGGGTTATTTCGCCAAAATTTCCAATTCAAATTTTTATTTCACGCTTCCGATATTCTGCTTGCTACCGGAGGGCAGAGGTCGATTAAGTTTGACGATAGTCGTGTCACTAAGTGTTCTGGCGATGTTCTAAATTTACTGTAGTCTCTGGAGATACCCTACATTTTGTTTTATAAAAGAGAAGACATTAGTAGATCAAGATGTTCACATGATGTGGTGCTTGCTGCTGCTGCAGGTTTTTCCGGTTTTCCTGCAGCTGAAAAAGCAAATGCGCCACTGGAATCATCAATGAAGTCGCCCCTCCGGAGCGTCAATTAAATTTTGTTGTTTCATAATTTCATGATTTGTATTACTTTCTTGACCTGAGACTTACTTCAAAAATATAAAAAATACACACGAATTCATTTCATAAGCTTTTGTGGTTCTGAAAAGAACCTTTTTTTTATGGAAACGGTAAGGACAATACAGGGGGAGGCATTAAATTCAACCGCCAAATCCGTACAAGGTTCGACCTTGCCTTTTCAGGGCGTATACAACATCCATGGCTGTGACGGTTTTGCGTTTCGCATGTTCGGTATATGTTACGGCATCTCTGATAACATTTTCGAGAAATACTTTGAGTACTCCACGAGTTTCTTCGTATATCAAACCCGAAATACGTTTAACACCACCTCGACGGGCTAATCTTCTAATGGCAGGTTTCGTTATTCCTTGGATATTATCACGCAATACTTTACGATGACGTTTCGCTCCTCCTTTTCCTAAACCTTTACCTCCTTGCCACGACCAGTCATTTCGAATGTTAAGAATAAATTATATACTGCACGATACGAATGAAATACTGTTAGTGATACTAACGACAGACTTCGACTAAAGTTCTACACCGAACTCGGTCGGGTTTTGTTAAATTTCATGACTCCGCCCACAACTGGAAATCGGACCAATGGCGTCTCGTCTAGATGGTATATAATAGTTGGCGTGTATAAGCCGACTCAGTTCATATGTTGTCCGTCTATCGTTCGGTATACATTTCGTTCGTTACAATTCGCAATAGGTTTTGAAAATGGCTCGTACCAAGCAGACCGCTCGTAAATCGACTGGAGGTAAAGCTCCGAGAAAACAATTAGCTACTAAAGCAGCTCGCAAAAGTGCACCGGCTACGGGAGGTGTTAAAAAACCTCATCGTTACAGACCCGGTACTGTTGCTCTCCGAGAAATTCGACGTTATCAGAAGAGTACTGAATTGTTGATTAGGAAATTACCCTTTCAACGTTTAGTTCGAGAAATCGCTCAAGATTTCAAAACCGATTTACGATTCCAAAGTTCAGCCGTCATGGCTTTGCAAGAAGCTAGCGAGGCGTATTTGGTAGGACTCTTCGAAGATACGAATTTGTGCGCCATTCACGCCAAGCGCGTTACCATTATGCCCAAAGACATTCAGTTAGCAAGGAGAATACGCGGAGAACGAGCTTAATTTCATATATATATATCCCAATATATATTGAAAATATATACAAAAAAAAAGGTTCTTTTCAGAACCACAAAATGCAATTGATGAAAGAATTCGTTTATCGATAGATATGAATGAATGAATGAATGAATGTATGATATTTTCAATAACTCGCATCACGTAAATATTAAATCACGGGTGTTTGCAGAACATGTTCAGTATGATCCAAATATGGATTATAATACTGAAATTTTTTACTTTCCGAAACGAATCTTTCGAAAAGATCATTTTTAGAAACGGCTGAGATAAATAACGAAAAACAAGCGATCACTGAATGAAAGATCGCTCATAACATCACCATCTTTTCGTAAATTTCCTCTGATTCATATTTTTGAATACCTGGCATAAATCTCGAGTGACTTTTTGTAATATACCCTATACCAAAAATGAATCGTTCTCGAGATATTCGATCGTTTATACAGAAAAAGTAGGTATTATTCGGTTCTCGAGCCATTTCCCTATAAAATTGAAAACAAGTCTCATAGAATACATAAGCTATTATTGATTCATCAAAATATTACATTCCGTCGTCTTGTAGGAGGAGTAACATTTCCAAAATGATGAACGAGGTATTTGGAGTCGATGAGTAATTCTGAAGATATAAAAATCAGTGATTTCTCAAATGGAACACCCTTAGTTTGGAAATCTCGAAATGATTTTGACTCATTTTCCTGAAACGATCCCAATATCAGAAAATAAGTCAACTGTTCACAAGACATATTTCAATGAAATAGAAAGACAGAGCAATATTTTTTAATTTTTACTCTTTTACGAAATTATTCGATTCATATCAATTCGATAGTCGGCGGCGGCGGCGGAAGAAATATTATTTATCTATTTTTTTTCTGTTTATAGGGATAGGCTAGGTAGGTAGTTCTGACTATTTATTTATATATTTGTTGGACAGTTGAATTATATACGAATTCTTGTAAAAAAATTGTGGCCCTGAAAAGGGCCATTTGTTTTCTTAGACTTCGTCGCCGGAGAGAGAAGTCAACTGATAGAAGAATTTACTTCTTCTTTTTTGGAGAGGCAGCTTTTTTGGCTTTCGGAGAAGATGCCGATGCAGGGGTCGCTTTCGCGGTTTTCGGTTTGGGTGCTTTCGGCTTTTTTGTTGGTCCTTTGTTAGTTTTCTTTGCTTTCGAAGGAGACTTGGTTTTACTAGCAGAAGTCGCGGACGAAACCTTAGAAGCGACGGTCTTTTTATCCTCGGCAGTTACCTTTTTAGGCTTGGCTGCGGCAGCCGCTTTCTTTTCCGGAGAGGCTTTCTTACCTTTCGGTGATGCAGCAGCCTTCTTGCCGGTTTTAGCTTTTTCACCAGCTACGCGTTTAACGGGAGTTTTTTTGGCCTTCGCACCGGCCGTACCGGACGTTTTCTTTTCGGTAGCCGACGGTTTTGCCGAACCAGAAGATGCCGATGCCAATTTGAACGACCCCGATGCACCTTTTCCTTTAGTTTGTACTAATGATCCGGAAGCAACCGCAGATTTAAGATATTTCTTGATGAAAGGTGCCACTTTTTCTGCGTCAGCCTTATAATTCGCCGCAATATATTTTTTTATGGCTTGTAAAGAGGAACCACCCCGTTCCTTCAATCCTTTAATAGCGTTATTAACCATTTCCGACGTAGGTGGGTGAGAAGGTTTACTTCTTGGATTTTTAACTTTCTTTTCTTTCTTCGCAGTAGACTGTGCCTGCGGCGACGAAGATGAATTAGCCGAAGCCGAAGAATTCTGATTTTCTATGTCTGCCATAGTAAAAAAACAACTGACAATATATTCTCGGAAGATAGATGCTACACTCGTTAGGCGTCTAGAGAGAATGATGTAGTCCTCTGGTGTTCCGTTTGTTTAAATATTCTGGGTCGAAGCACAGGCGGACGGGAGACTGAACGCTCGACATTCTCGTTAGACACGATATTGACGGCTTCCATTCTGCTGTCGAAATGTTCGCATCAACTTCTTTACGAAATCAATGCCGGTTTCCTATTTAGACTTCGACTAGCACAATAACGTGGATAGATTCTACGTATTCCGAAAATATTTTCTGATAAGAAAAAGCTAATATTAAACCTCGACAACTCACAGTAAATTACAATGAAATATGAAGTATTGATGATTTTGACGTAACTCCAGACAATTCCTTTCCGAAAATACTCGTAATCGATGATCTGGAAGGAACCTTCGAATAAATATCATAGGCGCGACTGTCTATAGAAACATGATACATTAGCCGATAATACTCGATAAATACACGAGTGAATAGGGGCATCGAAGAGACCTCGTGTCTACCTTCATACACGACTATAACCAAGAACCGACGCTTCTAATAGCATCAACATTTTCAAAAATTATCCCTATAAAAGTGTTCGATGAAAACGGCATTCGAATAATAACGAACGTTATTAATGTTATATTCGATAAGATATAATCATCGTAATATACTTTCAATAAAAAGGTCGATACTACAACACGAACGAACGAACGAACGAACGACGATACTGTGAGCTCTATCTATAACGGAGTAATACACACCCACCCCCACCCGAAATATATAAATCGTCAATGTTATAGTCGAAATCAGAAATGCTAATCATAAACGTTTTTAGACAACATATTAGCACGTAAATAAAAAAAAACACGTTAAAAAATAACATAAGTAATAGAGTACATGACTAGTATAACAGTAACGAACGTTAACTTTTTAGGTTGATAGGTAGGTAAGCACCATCTAAATATAGGTGGCAAAATTATTTATTATCATCGCGCGTTTCACGAAAGGAGGTAACAATGTACTGATAACAAGGCAACCCAACCGAGTGAGACCTAGCGCCCTAGCAAAAATAAATTATCATTCAGCGTCGAAACGATATTGTAAGAATTCTTTCATAAATATTTTGTGGTTCTGAAAAGAACCGTTTTTTTTTAAGAATGTATATCGTAGACCGGAATAAGTAAATTATTTCGAACTGGTATATTTCGTAACTGCTTTGGTGCCTTCGCTGACGGCGTGCTTCGCCAATTCACCAGGAAGTAACAGACGTACTGCAGTCTGAATTTCTCTGCTCGTAATAGTCGATCGCTTGTTATAATGAGCAAGACGGGAGGCTTCCGCTGCGATACGCTCAAATATATCATTTACGAAACTGTTCATGATGCTCATCGCTTTACTGGATATTCCGGTATCGGGATGGACTTGTTTCAATACTTTGTAGATATAAATTGCGTAACTTTCCTTCCTCCTCCTCTTCTTTTTCTTATCGGTCTTCGATATATTCTTTTGGGCCTTTCCGGCCTTCTTCGCAGCCTTTCCACTAGCTTTGGGTGGCATTCTGAAAATTTAATTTCGTCAATATCAAACAAACAAGTACTATCGTGCAGGTTTGCTTTCGACTCAGTGTAAAAGACGCTTGACGATCATCTTCAGTTCATTCAGGATTTGGAGACCAGCTCCCCTACCCTTTCGGCTGATCATTGGCCTTGAGATGGGCCAATGGGTACATGACTGATGGATGACGGCATGAAGTCCTTAGACATCAGTGCCGCCCTTCACGGGATACCCCTACCTGGCTGGGGTGGGATGGATGAAAAAGTTATTCATCCTTTAACGGGGGACATGAGGGCCTCATTCGACAGAGTGTCGGGGCCTTCTATATCGGGAGGGGTCGTCTACAGCATAATCTGTGGCTTCCCTAACTAACGGGTTTTCGTGAGTTTCCGTTTTTTCGAAAACTCTCTCATTCCTCGACTGAATGGACTGCCGAATGGAAGGCAGCTGCAAATCTCTGCGGATGGCTTCATTCCGCACGAACCAAGGAGCATTCACAATCATCCTAATTAGCTTATTTTGTAACCTTTCCAAAATGGAAATGTTGGACGGAGCCGCTTGTCCCCAGACGCCTGAAGCGTACATGATGACAGGCTTGAACATCGAGTTGTAGATCATAATTTTGTTTTTAAGACTCATCTTGGATTTTCTGTTGATCAGAGGGTACAGACCGGCGATCCGACCTCGATCTTGGACTTAACGTACATGATGTGCGGGTTCCAAGTGAGCCTACGGTCTATTAAAAGGCCGAGGTACTTTACCCGCGCTTGCCAGTCAATCTCCCTTCCAGAGACTCTCACTTTTCTGGCCGGAGAAGATAGTAATCTCCCCATGGTTATCGCCTGAGTCTTTCCGGGTTTACTCGGATCTTCCATTCGAGGTACCAGCGCTCGAGGTCGTCCAATGCACGTTGCATGTAGACGACGCCGAGCTCACGCCCATGGAAGACGAGAGTAGAGCCGTGTCATCGGCGTACAGGGATATCTTCACTCTATCGGACCTGGGCAGGTCGCTTGTATAGAGTGAGTACAACGTCGGAGAGAGCACGGCCCCCTGTGGCACTCCAGCGAGGATCTCTCTGTTGTCAGACAGAGAGCCCTCTACTCTAACCTGAAAGGTTCTGCCTCTCAGGAAAGATCCGATCCACCGGACCAGGCCCCGAGGTAGGTCGAGCGCGTTTAGCTTATGTATAAGGCCTTCGTGCCATACTCGGTCGAAGGCCTTTGAAATATCTAAAAGTACTATATGTACTTTTTTGTTGATATTCAGCTCGCTGATGGTGTTCTCGACCAACCTTAGAGCCTGTAGTTCAGTGGAGTGATCTCTCCTGAAGCCGAATTGTTCATTAGGCAGAACATTTCGGTCCTCAACTTCTTCGTTGAGTCTTTGCAGTACGACTCTTTCAGCCAGCTTAGCCGCCGACGAGAGTAGACTGATCGGGCGATAGTTCTGCGGGAACAGCTGGTTCTGACCCTGTTTCGGGAGCATGACGACGATCGCATGCTTCCACCTTCTAGGGAAGTGTCTGAGGGCCAACGAACTGTTGATGAGACTCAGCAAGAATTCAACGCTGTTTTCCGGGAGTCTCTTCAACAACTTGTTAGTTATTGAATCGGCTCCCGGAGCCTTCTTTGCTTTCGCAGCCTTGATGAGACCCTTCAGCTCCTCCATAGAAGCTGGACGGATGTCGTCGTCGTCATCCTCCCTGAGAAGTCGGTGAACCCGGTCTTCCAGCAGCATATCGCGGTCGATGTCGTCGTCGTCGTCAACGTTAAGTTGAAACTGACGTTCCATCGTGTCTGCAAAGGCTAACGCCTTGTCGGCGGGGGAGTAGCACACTCCGCGCTCTCCGTGAATGGGTGAGAGAGCAGTCTTCTTCCCCCTGAGCCTACGAGTGACTCGCCAAAGCTCGTCACTCCCAGGTTCGAAGGATTCCAAGAGCTCTTCCCACCTTTCGTTTCGGTGTTCATTGATGGCCTGTTTGACACGATTGGCCATCCTGTTCGCCGCTGTTTTGTCCCTGGGAAAAGGGTTCGCTGGTAGAGCCTTCTCAGGCGGTTTCTCTCTCGTATCAAGGCTTTGATACGAGGGGGAAACTCGTTGTAGCTCTTCAGCGGACACTCCTCCCTGGAGGTGGCCGCTCGAAACGCATCATTCACGGAAAGCTCGAAACGCTCAACTGCCGCGTCGAGTTCGTCGGGAGAGTCGAGTACCTCAGGAGGGGCGCGCATCTCTTCGAGCTGGGCTGTGAAGACATCCCAGTCCGTCTTAGATCTCACGCGATATTCAGGGGGAGGAAGATCATCGCACCCAGTACCAGGATTACTGGATTATGATCAGAATCCAGTTCCGACAGAACGTAAATTTCACTGGTCAGAGTGACGTTTCTGAGAAGCGCGATGTCTAGTACGTCAGGCCTAGTCTGCCCGCGATAGTACGTAGGCTCATCTGGTCCCAGCACGAGATATTCATGTCTGTCAACATGCGCATGGAGCGCTTGGCCGTTTCGATTTGTGGCTCTGCTCCAAGGTCTGTGCTTGGCATTGAAGTCGCCAGCAGCAATTGTCGGAATGTTGCTTCCCATCAGCAGTTCATCCAGAGATTCTGGGAGTAGACGAATGTTCGGAGGGTTGTAAACCGAGATTATTCTGTGACAACCCCTTCTCAGTTGAATTTCGACCCCCACGGCCTCAGTACCGTGCAACCGAGCACTGTCAATGCCGTATTGGACACACTGCAGGGATCGCTTGGCAAAAATGCCGACTCCCCCTCCAGCACGTCCAACACGTTCTCTGTGAAAGAATCTGTAATTTGGAATGACAATGGATTCGTTCCTTAGATGTGTCTCTTGGACTAGAGCCACATCTATGTTGTTTTCAATGAGGAAGTTTTCGAAGTCCAGCTTCTTTGTTCGAATGCCATTGGCATTCAAAAAACTATCTTCAGAGATCTAGGCAACGTTGGTTGTCTAGACATTGGCAGTTCCGGTCATCACGCTTGTATTCACCGTGAACATTGTCTGTAACACGGGGAATTTGACGAATAACTTTTTCATCTGGTCCAGTGCGGCACAGATGTCTGAAAACCCCTGAGTCTGAGGTGAGGGTTCAGGTCGAGGGGAGGTGGGCTTTGCAGAAGTACTTGCAGTACTTGCGCCCTTAGATGCAGCTTTTGCAAAGCTGACCCCCTCCTGGACGCGTCCAGACCCCGCAGGTCTCCCTGAGGAGGCTGGTTTCCTTGTTGTGGTCTGCCCCTTCTTTTGTACCTTTGGGTACGCGGGGCAGCCACGGTAATTGGCTGTGTGAGCCCCCTTGCAATTATTGCACTTCGGGGGGTCAGCCTTGGTTTTTTGCAGGCACTGGTTAAGTGCCTGCCAGCGCATTTAACGCAGATGGGCACTGCCAAGCAGTTGCGTTGGCAGTGTCCAAAGCGTTGACAACGGTGGCATTGACCCACCGAAGTTTTCGCGTGTTGGGGTTCGACCTGAACCTTCACGCACAAGAGGTCTTTGACCTCAAAATATGCTTCTGATCCCTGTCTAGCAAGACGAGGACCAGAGGCATAGGTTTGCCAGCGCGCTTCATGCGCGTGACGCTGGTGAGGTCAAAGCCTTTTGATTCAAGCTCCTCACGCACATCGGAAGTTGCCAGGTGCTCTGGCACTCCCCTGATGACGGCACGTAGTTGCCGCTCTTCGGGGAGCGAGTAAGTATGGTGAGGGATTTTTTCCCTCACCAAAAGCCTTGCCAGCCGCCGATAGTCGTCAGGAGACTCCGGCTGAACTTTTATCCCGTCATGTAAATTGACGGCTTTCGAGAACTTGATGTTCTCTCTAGTCGTCAGTTTCAACAGTGGTACCCATTTGTCCTTCTGTCGGACAACAATAGGTGGAATTTTAGCCTTTGAAGCCGTAGACGGGATGTCTTGCTTCAGAGGGGTAGGGGGGGTGGGCTCCTCGCCATGAACTGATTTGACGGTGCTTCCCGTATAGTGAAGCACCCTCGTTTGCATTTGCGTCGAGATCTTCCATCTCGACAACATTTTCAACGACTTCAGGTTCGTTGGGGCCGCTTTTAGCGCTTTCGCTAGGTGCGGCCTTCTCTTTGGCCTGATTTTGGGCCGCTTGACGTGATGAGGTCTCGGACTCGGAATAGTAATTCCGAGCCTCTGCCTGAACATTTTGTAACATTGCTCTTTTTTTTGAGCTTCTTTTCTTTTTTGGATAGTACTTGTTTGACTTCAGTTTTTTCGTGCCGTATCCATTCGTCGATACGGCGTCTTGACACTGATGGAAGAGGAGGAAATCCATCGTTTGAAGCGTCTCTTTTCGAGACTGATGAGGAGAAGGAGGCTACACTATCGCTGTCGCTGTAGTCTCGGTCCGAGTTAGCTTTCCTACGGCCAGTCGGGGCCTTAGCCACTCCCTGTTTACGACCTGTCGTAGACTGACAGTCGTCCCCAGGGCCTGGCGAAGCTCTGCCAAGCAGGTCTGACTGGGACAGGCAAGGGCTGAAATTAATTGGCTTATAAAGCCAATAATTTCGCCCTTCTCCTTCCCTGCAGGCTACAAAGCAGTTCCTCCATACTGCCGTAATTCAAAGCTTTGTTTTCGGACACTCAGAAACAAGTATGAGCACAAGAAGCAACGGAAATGATATCTTTGAACGTACTCACCAAAAGTGTGGTTGTCTGCTCACGCACAAAACGAACGCGCTATTTATAGCAAGAAATAACACACCGCCGCACG
>NW_027412649.1:0-61575 GCF_025532065.1 Leptinotarsa decemlineata
AATTGAAAAAAATTTGGAAAATTTTGTTTCATTTGAGTTTGTGTTATTCGAAGAACGATTTTGTTAATCTTGTGAGAAATGCACAATTTCACTCTTATTGAACGTTCCTACATCATTTGTAACCATTTGTGATGAGTATCTCAGAACTGAAGGAAGTTGGTGGAAATTTCTAATTTTTGGTTCGAAGCGTGAATTATTGGAATAATTGAGGAAGTCGTGTGAAACATGTGAGGTATGCGTGTTATATTTATCAGTTTCTACAATTGATGAAATGAATTCGAGACGAGTAACTGAGAATTGAAAAATTT
The DNA here is from genome assembly GCF_025532065.1 of Leptinotarsa decemlineata. Taxonomy (NCBI): domain Eukaryota; kingdom Metazoa; phylum Arthropoda; class Insecta; order Coleoptera; family Chrysomelidae; genus Leptinotarsa; species Leptinotarsa decemlineata. The sequence continues at coordinate 309 of NW_027412649.1, forward strand.
GGAAATTTTGTTTCATTTGAGTTTGTGTTATTCGAAGAACGATTTTGTTAATCTTGTGAGAAATGCACAATTTCACTCTAATTGAACGTTCCTACATCATTTGTAACCATTTGTGATGAGTATCTCAAAACTGAAGGAAGTTGGTGGAAATTTCTTAATTTTTGGTTCGAAGCGTGAATTATTGGAAGAATTGAGGAAGTCGTGTGTGAAACATGTGAGGTATGCGTGTTATATTTATCAGTTTCTACAATTGATGAAATGAATTCGAGACGAGTAACTGAGATTGAAAAAAATTTGGGAAAATTTTGTTTCATTTGAGTTTGTGTTATTCGAAGAACGATTTTGTTAATCTTGTGAGAAATGCACAATTTCACTCTTATTGAACGTTCCTACATCATTTGTAACCATTTGTGATGAGTATCTCAAACTGAAGTAAGTTGGTGGAAATTTCTAAATTTTTGGTTCGAAGCGTGAATTATTGGAATAATTGAGGAAGTCGTGTGAAACATGTGAGGTATGCGTTTATATTTATCAGTTTCTACAATTGATGAATGAATTCGAGACGAGTAACTGAGAATTGAAAAAAATTTGGGAAATTTTGTTTCATTTGAGTTTGTGTTATTCGAAGAACGATTTTGTTAATCTTGTGAGAAATGCACAATTTCACTCTAATTGAACGTTCCTACATCATTTGTACCATTTGTGATGAGTATCTCAGAACTGAAGGAAGTTGGTGGAAATTTCTTAATTTTTGGTTCGAAGCGTGAATTATTGGAAGAATTGAGGAAGTCGTGTGAAACATGTGAGGTATGCGTGTTATATTTATCAGTTTCTACAATTGATGAAATGAATTCGAGACGAGTAACTGAGAATTGAAAAAAATTTGGAAAATTTTGTTTCATTTGAGTTTGTGTTATTCGAAGAACGATTTTGTTAATCTTGTGAAAATGCACAATTTCACTCTTATTGAACGTTCCTACATCATTTGTAACCATTTGTGATGAGTATCTCAAACCTGAAGGAAGTTGGTGGAAATTTCTAATTTTTGGTTCGAAGCGTGAATTATTGGAATAATTGAGGAAGTCGTGTGAAACATGTGAGGTATGCGTGTTATATTTATCAGTTTCTACAATTGATGAAATGAATTCGAGACGAGTAACTGAGAATTGAAAAAAATTTGGAAAATTTTGTTTCATTTGAGTTTGTGTTATTCGAAGAACGATTTTGTTAATCTTGTGAGAAATGCACAATTTCACTCACTTCTAATTGAACGTTCCTACATCATTTGTAACCATTTTGTGAGTATCTCAAACTGAAAACTGAAGTAAGTTGGTGGAAATTTCTAATTTTTGGTTCGAAGCGTGAATTATTGGAATAATTGAGGAAGTCGTGTGAAACATGTGAGGTATGCGTGTTATATTTATCAGTTTCTACAATTGATGAAATGAATTCGAGACGAGTAACTGAGAATTGAAAAAAATTGGAAATTTTGTTTCATTTGAGTTTGTGTTATTCGAGAACGATTTTGTTAATCTTGTGAGAAATGCACAATTTCACTCTTATTGAACGTTCCTACATCATTTGTAACCATTTGTGATGAGTATCTCAGAACTGAAGGAAGTTGGTGAAATTTCTTAATTTTTGGTTCGAAGCGTGAATTATTGGAATAATTGAGGAAGTCGTGTGAAACATGTGAGGTATGCGTGTTATATTTATCAGTTTCTACAATTGATGAAATGAATTCGAGACGAGTAACTGAGAATTGAAAAAAATTTGGGAAAATTTGTTTCATTTGAGTTTGTGTTATTCGAAGAACGATTTTGTTAATCTTGTGAGAAATGCACAATTTCACTCTAATTGAACGTTCCTACATCATTTGTAACCATTTGTGATGAGTATCTCAGAACTGAAGGAAGTTGGTGGAAATTTCTTAATTTTTGGTTCGAAGCGTGAATTATTGGAATAATTGAGGAAGTCGTGTGAAACATGTGAGGTATGCGTGTTATATTTATCAGTTTCTACAATTGATGAAATGAATTCGAGACGAGTAACTGAGAATTGAAAAAATTTGGAAATTTTGTTTCATTTGAGTTTGTGTTATTCGAAGAACGATTTTGTTAATCTTGTGAGAAATGCACAATTTCACTCTAATTGAACGTTCCTACATCATTTGTAACCATTTGTGATGAGTATCTCAAAACTGAAGTAAGTTGGTGGAAATTTCTAAATTTTTGGTTCGAAGCGTGAATTATTGGAATAATTGAGGAAGTCGTGTGAAACATGTGAGGTATGCGTGTTATATTTATCAGTTTCTACAATTGATGAAATGAATTCGAGACGAGTAACTGAGAATTGAAAAAAATTTGGGAAAATTTGTTTCATTTGAGTTTGTGTTATTCGAGAACGATTTTGTTATCTTGTGAGAAATGCACAATTTCACTCTTATTGAACGTTCCTACATCATTTGTAACCATTTGTGATGAGTATCTCAGAACTGAAGGAAGTTGGTGGAAATTTCTTAATTTTTGGTTCGAAGCGTGAATTATTGGAAGAATTGAGGAAGTCGTGTGAAACATGTGAGGTATGCGTGTTATATTTATCAGTTTCTACAATTGATGAATGAATTCGAGACGAGTAACTGAGAATTGAAAAAATTTGGAAAATTTTGTTTCATTTGAGTTTGTGTTATTCGAAGAACGATTTTGTTAATCTTGTGAGAAATGCACAATTTCACTCTATTGAACGTTCCTACATCATTTGTAACCATTTGTGATGAGTATCTCAAAACTGAAGTAAGTTGGTGGAAATTTCTAAATTTTTGGTTCGATGCGTGAATTATTGGAATAATTGAGGAAGTCGTGTGAAACATGTGAGGTATGCGTGTTATATTTATCAGTTTCTACAATTGATGAAATGAATTCGAGACGAGTAACTGAGAATTGAAAAAAATTTGGAAAATTTTGTTTCATTTGAGTTTGTGTTATTCGAAGAACGATTTTGTTAATCTTGTGAGAAATGCACAATTTCACTCTCATTGAACGTTCCTACATCATTTGTAACCATTTGTGATGAGTATCTCAAAACTGAAGTAAGTTGGTGGAAATTTCTTAATTTTTGGTTCGATGCGTGAATTATTGGAATAATTGAGGAAGTCGTGTGAAACATGTGAGGTATGCGTGTTATATTTATCAGTTTCTACAATTGATGAAATGAATTCGAGACGAGTAACTGAGAATTGAAAAAAATTTGGGAAAATTTGTTTCATTTGAGTTTGTGTTATTCGAAGAACGATTTTGTTAATCTTGTGAGAAATGCACAATTTCACTCTTATTGAACGTTCCTACATCATTTGTAACCATTTGTGATGAGTATCTCAAAACTGAAGGAAGTTGGTGAATTTCTTAATTTTTGTTCGAAGCGTGAAATTATTGGAATAATTGAGGAAGTCGTGTGAAACATGTGAGGTATGCGTGTTATATTTATCAGTTTCTACAATTGATGAAATGAATTCGAGACGAGTAACTGAGAATTGAAAAAAATTTGGAAAATTTTGTTTCATTTGAGTTTGTGTTATTCGAGAACGATTTTGTTAATCTTGTGAGAAATGCACAATTTCACTCTTATTGAACGTTCCTACATCATTTGTAACCATTTGTGATGAGTATCTCAGAACTGAAGGAAGTTGGTGGAAATTTCTTAATTTTTGGTTCGAAGCGTGAATTATTGGAATAATTGAGGAAGTCGTGTGAAACATGTGAGGTATGCGTTTTATATTTATCAGTTTCTACAATTGATGAAATGAATTCGAGACGAGTAACTGAGAATTGAAAAAATTTGGGAAAATTTTGTTTCATTTGAGTTTGTGTTATTCGAAGAACGATTTTGTTAATCTTGTGAGAAATGCACAATTTCACTCTAATTGAACGTTCCTACATCATTTGTAACCATTTGTGATGAGTATCTCAGAACTGAAGGAAGTTGGTGGAAATTTCTTAATTTTTGGTTCGAAGCGTGAATTATTGGAATAATTGAGGAAGTCGTGTGAAACATGTGAGGTATGCGTGTTATATTTATCAGTTTCTACAATTGATGAAATGAATTCGAGACGAGTAACTGAGAATTGAAAAAAATTTGGAAAATTTTGTTTCATTTGAGTTTGTGTTATTCGAAGAACGATTTTGTTAATCTTGTGAGAAATGCACAATTTCACTCTAATTGAACGTTCCTACATCATTTGTAACCATTTGTGATGAGTATCTCAAAACTGAAGTAAGTTGGTGGAAATTTCTAAATTTTTGGTTCGATGCGTGAATTATTGGAATAATTGAGGAAGTCGTGTGAAACATGTGAGGTATGCGTGTTATATTTATCAGTTTCTACTACAATTGATGAAATGAATTCGAGACGAGTAACTGAGAATTGAAAAAAATTTGGAAATTTTGTTTCATTTGAGTTTGTGTTATTCGAAGAACGATTTTGTTAATCTTGTGAGAAATGCACAATTTCACTCTTATTGAACGTTCCTACATCATTTGTAACCATTTGTGATGAGTATCTCAGAACTGAAGGAAGTTGGTGGAAATTTCTTAATTTTTTGTTCGAAGCGTGAATTATTGGAAGAATTGAGGAAGTCGTGTGAAACATGTGAGGTATGCGTGTTATATTTATCAGTTTCTACAATTGATGAAATGAATTCGAGACGAGTAACTGAGAATTGAAAAAAATTTGGAAAATTTTGTTTCATTTGAGTTTGTGTTATTCGAAAACGATTTTGTTAATCTTGTGAGAAATGCACAATTTCACTCTTATTGAACGTTCCTACATCATTTGTAACCATTTGTGATGAGTATCTCAAAACTGAAGGTAAGTTGGTGGAAATTTCTAAATTTTTGGTTCGATGCGTGAATTATTGGAATAATTGAGGAAGTCGTGTGAAACATGTGAGGTATGCGTGTTATATTTATCAGTTTCTACAATTGATGAAATGAATTCGAGACGAGTAACTGAGAATTGAAAAAAATTTGGAAAATTTTGTTTCATTTGAGTTTGTGTTATTCGAAGAACGATTTTGTTAATCTTGTGAGAAATGCACAATTTCACTCTAATTGAACGTTCCTACATCATTTGTAACCATTTGTGATGAGTATCTCAAAACTGAAGTAAGTTGGTGGAAATTTCTAAATTTTTGGTTCGAAGCGTGAATTATTGGAATAATTGAGGAAGTCGTGTGAAACATGTGAGGTATGCGTGTTATATTTATCAGTTTCTACAATGATGCAATGAATTCGAGACGAGTAACTGAGAATTGAAAAAAATTTGGGAAATTTTGTTTCATTTGAGTTTGTGTTATTCGAAGAACGATTTTGTTAATCTTGTGAGAAATGCACAATTTCACTCTTATTGAACGTTCCTACATCATTTGTAACCATTTGTGATGAGTATCTCAAACAAAAGGAAGTTGGTGGAAATTTCTTAATTTTTGGTTCGAAGCGTGAATTATTGGAAGAATTGAGGAAGTCGTGTGAAACATGTGAGGTATGCGTGTTATATTAATCAGTTTCTACAATTGATGAAATGAATTCGAGACGAGTAACTGAGAATTGAAAAAAATTTGGAAAATTTTGTTTCATTTGAGTTTGTGTTATTCGAAGAACGATTTTGTTAATCTTGTGAGAAATGCACAATTTCACTCTAATTGAACGTTCCTACATCATTTGTAACCATTTGTGATGAGTATCTCAAAACTGAAGTAAGTTGGTGGAAATTTCTAAATTTTGGTTCGAAGCGTGAATTATTGGAATAATTGAGGAAGTCGTGTGAAACATGTGAGGTATGCGTGTTATATTTATCAGTTTCTACAATTGATGAAATGATTCGAGACGAGTAACTGAGAATTGAAAAAAATTTGGGAAAATTTTGTTTCATTTGAGTTTGTGTTATTCGAAGAACGATTTTGTTAATCTTGTGAGAAATGCACAATTTCACTCTTATTGAACGTTCCTACATCATTTGTAACCATTTGTGATGAGTATCTCAGAACTGAAGGAAGTTGGTGGAAATTTCTAATTTTTGGTTCGAAGCGTGAATTATTGGAATAATTGAGGAAGTCGTGTGAAACATGTGAGGTATGCGTGTTATATTTATCAGTTTCTACAATTGATGAAATGAATTCGAGACGAGTAACTGAGAATTGAAAAAAATTTGGGAAATTTTGTTTCATTTGAGTTTGTGTTATTCGAAGAACGATTTTGTTAATCTTGTGAGAAATGCACAATTTCACTCTAATTGAACGTTCCTACATCATTTGTAACCATTTGTGATGAGTATCTCAAACTGAAGTAAGTTGGTGGAAATTTCTAATTTTTGGTTCGAAGCGTGAATTATTGGAAGATTGAGGAAGTCGTGTGAAACATGTGAGGTATGCGTGTTATATTTATCAGTTTCTACAATTGATGAAATGAATTCGAGACGAGTAACTGAGAATTGAAAAAAATTTGGAAAATTTTGTTTCATTTGAGTTTGTGTTATTCGAAGAACGATTTTGTTAATCTTGTGAGAAATGCACAATTTCACTCTAATTGAACGTTCCTACATCATTTGTAACCATTTGTGATGAGTATCTCAAAACTGAAGGAAGTTGGTGGAAATTTCTTAATTTTTGGTTCGAAGCGTGAATTATTGGAATAATTGAGGAAGTCGTGTGAAACATGTGAGGTATGCGTGTTATATTTATCAGTTTCTACAATTGATGAAATGAATTCGAGACGAGTAACTGAGAATTGAAAAAAATTTGGGAATTTTGTTTCATTTGAGTTTGTGTTATTCGAAGAACGATTTTGTTAATCTTGTGAGAAATGCACAATTTCACTCTAATTGAACGTTCCTACATCATTTGTAACCATTTGTGATGAGTATCTCAAACTGAAGTAAGTTGGTGGAAATTTCTAAATTTTTGGTTCGATGCGTGAATTATTGGAATAATTGAGGAAGTCGTGTGAAACATGTGAGGTATGCGTGTTATATTTATCAGTTTCTACAATTGATGAAATGAATTCGAGACGAGTAACTGAGAATTGAAAAAAATTTGGAATTTTGTTTCATTTGAGTTTGTGTTATTCGAAGAACGATTTTGTTAATCTTGTGAGAAATGCACAATTTCACTCTAATTGAACGTTCCTACATCATTTGTACCATTTGTGATGAGTATCTCAAAACTGAAGTAAGTTGGTGGAAATTTCTAAATTTTTGGTTCGATGCGTGAATTATTGGAATAATTGAGGAAGTCGTGTGAAACATGTGAGGTATGCGTGTTATATTTATCAGTTTCTACAATTGATGAAATGAATTCGAGACGAGTAACTGAGAATTGAAAAAAATTTGGAAAATTTTGTTTCATTTGAGTTTGTGTTATTCGAAGAACGATTTTGTTAATCTTGTGAGAAATGCACAATTTCACTCTTATTGAACGTTCCTACATCATTTGTAACCATTTGTGATGAGTATCTCAGAACTGAAGGAAGTTGGTGGAAATTTCTTAATTTTTTGTTCGAAGCGTGAATTATTGGAATAATTGAGGAAGTCGTGTGAAACATGTGAGGTATGCGTGTTATATTTATCAGTTTCTACAATTGATGAAATGAATTCGAGACGAGTAACTGAGAATTGAAAAAAATTTGGAAAATTTTGTTTCATTTGAGTTTGTGTTATTCGAGAACGATTTTGTTAATCTTGTGAGAAATGCACAATTTCACTCTTATTGAACGTTCCTACATCATTTGTAACCATTTGTGATGAGTATCTCAGAACTGAAGGAAGTTGGTGGAAATTCTTAATTTTTGGTTCGAAGCGTGAATTATTGGAATAATTGAGGAAGTCGTGTGAAACATGTGAGGTATGCGTGTTATATTTATCAGTTTCTACAATTGATGAAATGAATTCGAGACGAGTAACTGAGAATTGAAAAAAATTTGGAAATTTTTGTTTCATTTGAGTTTGTGTTATTCGAAGAACGATTTTGTTAATCTTGTGAGAAATGCACAATTTCACTCTAATTGAACGTTCCTACATCATTTGTAACCATTTGTGATGAGTATCTCAGAACTGAAGAAGTTGGTGGAAATTTCTTAATTTTTGGTTCGAAGCGTGAATTATTGGAATAATTGAGGAAGTCGTGTGAAACATGTGAGGTATGCGTGTTATATTTATCAGTTTCTACAATTGATGAAATGAATTCGAGACGAGTAACTGAGAATTGAAAAAAATTGGGAAATTTTGTTTCATTTGAGTTTGTGTTATTCGAAGAACGATTTTGTTAATCTTGTGAGAAATGCACAATTTCACTCTTATTGAACGTTCCTACATCATTTGTAACCATTTGTGATGAGTATCTCAGAACTGAAGGAAGTTGGTGGAAATTTCTTAATTTTTGGTTCGAAGCGTGAATTATTGGAAGAATTGAGGAAGTCGTGTGAAACATGTGAGGTATGCGTGTTATATTTATCAGTTTCTACAATTGATGAAATGAATTCGAGACGAGTAACTGAGAATTGAAAAAAATTTGGAAAATTTTGTTTCATTTGAGTTTGTGTTATTCGAAGAACGATTTTGTTAATCTTGTGAGAAATGCACAATTTCACTCTAATTGAACGTTCCTACATCATTTGTAACCATTTGTGATGAGTATCTCAAAACTGAAGTAAGTTGGTGGAAATTTCTAAATTTTTGGTTCGATGCGTGAATTATTGGAATAATTGAGGAAGTCGTGTGAAACATGTGAGGTATGCGTGTTATATTTATCAGTTTCTACAATTGATGAAATGAATTCGAGACGAGTAACTGAGAATTGAAAAAAATTTGGGAAAATTTGTTTCATTTGAGTTTGTGTTATTCGAAGAACGATTTTGTTAATCTTGTGAGAAATGCACAATTTCACTCTTATTGAACGTTCCTACATCATTTGTAACCATTTGTGATGAGTATCTCAGAACTGAAGGAAGTTGGTGGAAATTTCTTATTTTTGGTTCGAAGCGTGAATTATTGGAAGAATTGAGGAAGTCGTGTGAAACATGTGAGGTATGCGTGTTATATTTATCAGTTTCTACAATTGATGAAATGAATTCGAGACGAGTAACTGAGAATTGAAAAAAATTTGGAAAATTTTGTTTCATTTGAGTTTGTGTTATTCGAAGAACGATTTTGTTAATCTTGTGAGAAATGCACAATTTCACTCTAATTGAACGTTCCTACATCATTTGTGATGAGTATCTCAAAACTGAAGTAAGTTGGTGGAAATTTCTAAATTTTTGGTTCGATGCGTGAATTATTGGAATAATTGAGGAAGTCGTGTGAAACATGTGAGGTATGCGTGTTATATTTATCAGTTTCTACAATTGATGAAATGAATTCGAGACGAGTAACTGAGAATTGAAAAAAATTTGGAAAATTTTGTTTCATTTGAGTTTGTGTTATTCGAAGAACGATTTTGTTAATCTTGTGAGAAATGCACAATTTCACTCTTATTGAACGTTCCTACATCATTTGTAACCATTTGTGATGAGTATCTCAGAACTGAAGGAAGTTGGTGGAAATTTCTAATTTTTGGTTCGAAGCGTGAATTATTGGAATAATTGAGGAAGTCGTGTGAAACATGTGAGGTATGCGTGTTATATTTATCAGTTTCTACAATTGATGAAATGAATTCGAGACGAGTAACTGAGAATTGAAAAAAATTTGGGAAAATTTGTTTCATTTGAGTTTGTGTTATTCGAAGAACGATTTTGTTAATCTTGTGAGAAATGCACAATTTCACTCTAATTGAACGTTCCTACATCATTTGTAACCATTTGTGATGAGTATCTCAGAACTGAAGGAAGTTGGTGGAAATTTCTTAATTTTTGTTCGAAGCGTGAATTATTGGAATAATTGAGGAAGTCGTGTGAAACATGTGAGGTATGCGTGTTATATTTATCAGTTTCTACAATTGATGAAATGAATTCGAGACGAGTAACTGAGAATTGAAAAAAATTTGGGAAATTTTGTTTCATTTGAGTTTGTGTTATTCGAAGAACGATTTTGTTAATCTTGTGAGAAATGCACAATTTCACTCTTATTGAACGTTCCTACATCATTTGTAACCATTTGTGATGAGTATCTCAAAACTGAAGTAAGTTGGTGGAAATTTCTAAATTTTTGGTTCGAAGCGTGAATTATTGGAATAATTGAGGAAGTCGTGTGAAACATGTGAGGTATGCGTGTTATATTTATCAGTTTCTACAATTGATGAAATGAATTCGAGACGAGTAACTGAGAATTGAAAAAAATTTGGGAAATTTTGTTTCATTTGAGTTTGTGTTATTCGAAGAACGATTTTGTTAATCTTGTGAGAAATGCACAATTTCACTCTTATTGAACGTTCCTACATCATTTGTAACCATTTGTGATGAGTATCTCAGAACTGAAGGAAGTTGGTGGAAATTTCTTAATTTTTGGTTCGAAGCGTGAATTATTGGAAGAATTGAGGAAGTCGTGTGAAACATGTGAGGTATGCGTGTTATATTTATCAGTTTCTACAATTGATGAAATGAATTCGAGACGAGTAACTGAGAATTGAAAAAAATTTGGAAAATTTTGTTTCATTTGAGTTTGTGTTATTCGAAGAACGATTTTGTTAATCTTGTGAGAAATGCACAATTTCACTCTAATTGAACGTTCCTACATCATTTGTAACCATTTGTGATGAGTATCTCAAAACTGAAGTAAGTTGGTGGAAATTTCTAATTTTTGGTTCGATGCGTGAATTATTGGAATAATTGAGGAAGTCGTGTGAAACATGTGAGGTATGCGTGTTATATTTATCAGTTTCTACAATTGATGAAATGAATTCGAGACGAGTAACTGAGAATTGAAAAAAATTTGGAAATTTTGTTTCATTTGAGTTTGTGTTATTCGAAGAACGATTTTGTTAATCTTGTGAGAAATGCACAATTTCACTCTTATTGAACGTTCCTACATCATTTGTAACCATTTGTGATGAGTATCTCAGAACTGAAGGAAGTTGGTGGAAATTTCTTAATTTTTGGTTCGAAGCGTGAATTATTGGAAGAATTGAGGAAGTCGTGTGAAACATGTGAGGTATGCGTGTTATATTTATCAGTTTCTACAATTGATGAAATGAATTCGAGACGAGTAACTGAGAATTGAAAAAAATTTGGAAAATTTTGTTTCATTTGAGTTTGTGTTATTCGAAGAACGATTTTGTTAATCTTGTGAGAAATGCACAATTTCACTCTATTGAACGTTCCTACATCATTTGTAACCATTTGTGATGAGTATCTCAAACTGAAGAAGTTGGTGGAAATTTCTAAATTTTGGTTCGAAGCGTGAATTATTGGAATAATTGAGGAAGTCGTGTGAAACATGTGAGGTATGCGTGTTATATTTATCAGTTTCTACAATTGATGAAATGAATTCGAGACGAGTAACTGAGAATTGAAAAAAATTTGGGAAATTTTGTTTCATTTGAGTTTGTGTTATTCGAAGAACGATTTTGTTAATCTTGTGAGAAATGCACAATTTCACTCTTATTGAACGTTCCTACATCATTTGTAACCATTTGTGATGAGTATCTCAGAACTGAAGGAAGTTGGTGGAAATTTCTTAATTTTTGGTTCGAAGCGTGAATTATTGGAAGAATTGAGGAAGTCGTGTGAAACATGTGAGGTATGCGTGTTATATTTATCAGTTTCTACAATTGATGAAATGAATTCGAGACGAGTAACTGAGAATTGAAAAAAATTTGGAAAATTTTGTTTCATTTGAGTTTGTGTTATTCGAAGAACGATTTTGTTAATCTTGTGAGAAATGCACAATTTCACTCTAATTGAACGTTCCTACATCATTTGTAACCATTTGTGATGAGTATCTCAAAACTGAAGTAAGTTGGTGGAAATTTCTAAATTTTTGGTTCGATGCGTGAATTATTGGAATAATTGAGGAAGTCGTGTGAAACATGTGAGGTATGCGTGTTATATTTATCAGTTTCTACAATTGATGAAATGAATTCGAGACGAGTAACTGAGAATTGAAAAAAATTTGGGAAAATTTGTTTCATTTGAGTTTGTGTTATTCGAGAACGATTTTGTTAATCTTGTGAGAAATGCACAATTTCACTCTTATTGAACGTTCCTACATCATTTGTAACCATTTGTGATGAGTATCTCAGAACTGAAGGAAGTTGGTGGAAATTTCTTAATTTTTGGTTCGAAGCGTGAATTATTGGAATAATTGAGGAAGTCGTGTGAAACATGTGAGGTATGCGTGTTATATTTATCAGTTTCTACAATTGATGAAATGAATTCGAGACGAGTAACTGAGAATTGAAAAAAATTTGGAAAATTTTGTTTCATTTGAGTTTGTGTTATTCGAAGAACGATTTTGTTAATCTTGTGAGAAATGCACAATTTCACTCTAATTGAACGTTCCTACATCATTTGGTGATGAGTATCTCAAAACTGAAGTAAGTTGGTGGAAATTTCTAAATTTTTGGTTCGAAGCGTGAATTATTGGAATAATTGAGGAAGTCGTGTGAAACATGTGAGGTATGCGTGTTATATTTATCAGTTTCTACAATTGATGAAATGAATTCGAGACGAGTAACTGAGAATTGAAAAAAATTTGGGAAATTTTGTTTCATTTGAGTTTGTGTTATTCGAAGAACGATTTTGTTAATCTTGTGAGAAATGCACAATTTCACTCTTATTGAACGTTCCTACATCATTTGTAACCATTTGTGATGAGTATCTCAGAACTGAAGGAAGTTGGTGGAAATTTCTTAAATTTTTGGTTCGAAGCGTGAATTATTGGAATAATTGAGGAAGTCGTGTGAAACATGTGAGGTATGCGTGTTATATTTATCAGTTTCTACAATTGATGAAATGAATTCGAGACGAGTAACTGAGAATTGAAAAAAATTTGGAAAATTTTGTTTCATTTGAGTTTGTGTTATTCGAAGAACGATTTTGTTAATCTTGTGAGAAATGCACAATTTCACTCTTATTGAACGTTCCTACATCATTTGTAACCATTTGTGATGAGTATCTCAGAACTGAAGAAGTTGGTGGAAATTTCTAAATTTTTGGTTCGAAGCGTGAATTATTGGAATAATTGAGGAAGTCGTGTGAAACATGTGAGGTATGCGTGTTATATTTATCAGTTTCTACAATTGATGAAATGAATTCGAGACGAGTAACTGAGAATTGAAAAAAATTTGGGAATTTTGTTTCATTTGAGTTTGTGTTATTCGAAGAACGATTTTGTTAATCTTGTGAGAAATGCACAATTTCACTCTTATTGAACGTTCCTACATCATTTGTAACCATTTGTGATGAGTATCTCAGAACTGAAGGAAGTTGGTGGAAATTTCTTAATTTTTGGTTCGAAGCGTGAATTATTGGAATAATTGAGGAAGTCGTGTGAAACATGTGAGGTATGCGTGTTATATTTATCAGTTTCTACAATTGATGAAATGAATTCGAGACGAGTAACTGAGAATTGAAAAAAATTTGGAAAATTTTGTTTCATTTGAGTTTGTGTTATTCGAAGAACGATTTTGTTAATCTTGTGAGAAATGCACAATTTCACTCTAATTGAACGTTCCTACATCATTTGTAACCATTTGTGATGAGTATCTCAAAACTGAAGTAAGTTGGTGGAAATTTCTAAATTTTTGGTTCGATGCGTGAATTATTGGAATAATTGAGGAAGTCGTGTGAAACATGTGAGGTATGCGTGTTATATTTATCAGTTTCTACAATTGATGAAATGAATTCGAGACGAGTAACTGAGAATTGAAAAAAATTTGGAAAATTTGTTTCATTTGAGTTTGTGTTATTCGAAGAACGATTTTGTTAATCTTGTGAGAAATGCACAATTTCACTCTTATTGAACGTTCCTACATCATTTGTAACCATTTGTGATGAGTATCTCAGAACTGAAGGAAGTTGGTGGAAATTTCTTAATTTTTGGTTCGAAGCGTGAATTATTGGAAGAATTGAGGAAGTCGTGTGAAACATGTGAGGTATGCGTGTTATATTTATCAGTTTCTACAATTGATGAAATGAATTCGAGACGAGTAACTGAGAATTGAAAAAAATTTGGAAAATTTTGTTTCATTTGAGTTTGTGTTATTCGAAGAACGATTTTGTTAATCTTGTGAGAAATGCACAATTTCACTCTAATTGAACGTTCCTACATCATTTGTGATGAGTATCTCAAAACTGAAGTAAGTTGGTGGAAATTTCTAATTTTTGGTTCGATGCGTGAATTATTGGAATAATTGAGGAAGTCGTGTGAAACATGTGAGGTATGCGTGTTATATTTATCAGTTTCTACAATTGATGAAATGAATTCGAGACGAGTAACTGAGAATTGAAAAAAATTTGGAAAATTTTGTTTCATTTGAGTTTGTGTTATTCGAAGAACGATTTTGTTAATCTTGTGAGAAATGCACAATTTCACTCTTATTGAACGTTCCTACATCATTTGTAACCATTTGTGATGAGTATCTCAGAACTGAAGGAAGTTGGTGGAAATTTCTTAATTTTTGGTTCGATGCGTGAATTATTGGAATAATTGAGGAAGTCGTGTGAAACATGTGAGGTATGCGTGTTATATTTATCAGTTTCTACAATTGATGAAATGAATTCGAGACGAGTAACTGAGAATTGAAAAAAATTTGGGAAAATTTGTTTCATTTGAGTTTGTGTTATTCGAAGAACGATTTTGTTAATCTTGTGAGAAATGCACAATTTCACTCTAATTGAACGTTCCTACATCATTTGTAACCATTTGTGATGAGTATCTCAAAACTGAAGAAGTTGGTGGAAATTTCTTAATTTTTGGTTCGAAGCGTGAATTATTGGAATAATTGAGGAAGTCGTGTGAAACATGTGAGGTATGCGTGTTATATTTATCAGTTTCTACAATTGATGAAATGAATTCGAGACGAGTAACTGAGAATTGAAAAAAATTTGGAAATTTTGTTTCATTTGAGTTTGTGTTATTCGAAGAACGATTTTGTTAATCTTGTGAGAAATGCACAATTTCACTCTAATTGAACGTTCCTACATCATTTGTAACCATTTGTGATGAGTATCTCAAAACTGAAGTAAGTTGGTGGAAATTTCTAAATTTTTGGTTCGATGCGTGAATTATTGGAATAATTGAGGAAGTCGTGTGAAACATGTGAGGTATGCGTGTTATATTTATCAGTTTCTACAATTGATGAAATGAATTCGAGACGAGTAACTGAGAATTGAAAAAAATTTGGGAAAATTTGTTTCATTTGAGTTTGTGTTATTCGAAGAACGATTTTGTTAATCTTGTGAGAAATGCACAATTTCACTCTTATTGAACGTTCCTACATCATTTGTAACCATTTGTGATGAGTATCTCAGAACTGAAGGAAGTTGGTGGAAATTTCTTAATTTTTGGTTCGAAGCGTGAATTATTGGAATAATTGAGGAAGTCGTGTGAAACATGTGAGGTATGCGTGTTATATTTATCAGTTTCTACAATTGATGAAATGAATTCGAGACGAGTAACTGAGAATTGAAAAAAATTTGGAAAATTTTGTTTCATTTGAGTTTGTGTTATTCGAAGAACGATTTTGTTAATCTTGTGAGAAATGCACAATTTCACTCTATTGAACGTTCCTACATCATTTGTAACCATTTGTGATGAGTATCTCAAAACTGAAGTAAGTTGGTGGAAATTTCTAATTTTTGGTTCGATGCGTGAATTATTGGAATAATTGAGGAAGTCGTGTGAAACATGTGAGGTATGCGTGTTATATTTATCAGTTTCTACAATTGATGAAATGAATTCGAGACGAGTAACTGAGAATTGAAAAAAATTTGGGAAATTTTGTTTCATTTGAGTTTGTGTTATTCGAAGAACGATTTTGTTAATCTTGTGAGAAATGCACAATTTCACTCTTATTGAACGTTCCTACATCATTTGTAACCATTTGTGATGAGTATCTCAAAACTGAAGTAAGTTGGTGGAAATTTCTAAATTTTTGGTTCGATGCGTGAATTATTGGAATAATTGAGGAAGTCGTGTGAAACATGTGAGGTATGCGTGTTATATTTATCAGTTTCTACAATTGATGAAATGAATTCGAGACGAGTAACTGAGAATTGAAAAAAATTTGGAAAATTTTGTTTCATTTGAGTTTGTGTTATTCGAAGAACGATTTTGTTAATCTTGTGAGAAATGCACAATTTCACTCTTATTGAACGTTCCTACATCATTTGTAACCATTTGTGATGAGTATCTCAGAACTGAAGGAAGTTGGTGGAAATTTCTTAATTTTTGGTTCGAAGCGTGAATTATTGGAATAATTGAGGAAGTCGTGTGAAACATGTGAGGTATGCGTGTTATATTTATCAGTTTCTACAATTGATGAAATGAATTCGAGACGAGTAACTGAGAATTGAAAAAAATTTGGGAAATTTTGTTTCATTTGAGTTTGTGTTATTCGAAGAACGATTTTGTTAATCTTGTGAGAAATGCACAATTTCACTCTAATTGAACGTTCCTACATCATTTGTAACCATTTGTGATGAGTATCTCAGAACTGAAGGAAGTTGGTGGAAATTTCTTAATTTTTGGTTCGAAGCGTGAATTATTGGAATAATTGAGGAAGTCGTGTGAAACATGTGAGGTATGCGTGTTATATTTATCAGTTTCTACAATTGATGAAATGAATTCGAGACGAGTAACTGAGAATTGAAAAAAAATTGGAAATTTTGTTTCATTTGAGTTTGTGTTATTCGAAGAACGATTTTGTTAATCTTGTGAGAAATGCACAATTTCACTCTAATTGAACGTTCCTACATCATTTGTAACCATTTGTGATGAGTATCTCAAAACTGAAGTAAGTTGGTGGAAATTTCTAAATTTTGGTTCGATGCGTGAATTATTGGAATAATTGAGGAAGTCGTGTGAAACATGTGAGGTATGCGTGTTATATTTATCAGTTTCTACAATTGATGAAATGAATTCGAGACGAGTAACTGAGAATTGAAAAAAATTTGGAAAATTTTGTTTCATTTGAGTTTGTGTTATTCGAAGAACGATTTTGTTAATCTTGTGAGAAATGCACAATTTCACTCTAATTGAACGTTCCTACATCATTTGTAACCATTTGTGATGAGTATCTCAAAACTGAAGGAAGTTGGTGGAAATTTCTTAATTTTTGGTTCGATGCGTGAATTATTGGAATAATTGAGGAAGTCGTGTGAAACATGTGAGGTATGCGTGTTATATTTATCAGTTTCTACAATTGATGAAATGAATTCGAGACGAGTAACTGAGAATTGAAAAAAATTTGGGAAATTTTGTTTCATTTGAGTTTGTGTTATTCGAAGAACGATTTTGTTAATCTTGTGAGAAATGCACAATTTCACTCTAATTGAACGTTCCTACATCATTTGTAACCATTTGTGATGAGTATCTCAGAACTGAAGGAAGTTGGTGGAAATTTCTTAATTTTTGGTTCGAAGCGTGAATTATTGGAATAATTGAGGAAGTCGTGTGAAACATGTGAGGTATGCGTGTTATATTTATCAGTTTCTACAATTGATGAAATGAATTCGAGACGAGTAACTGAGAATTGAAAAAAATTTGGGAAATTTTGTTTCATTTGAGTTTGTGTTATTCGAAGAACGATTTTGTTAATCTTGTGAGAAATGCACAATTTCACTCTAATTGAACGTTCCTACATCATTTGTAACCATTTGTGATGAGTATCTCAAAACTGAAGTAAGTTGGTGGAAATTTCTAAATTTTTGGTTCGATGCGTGAATTATTGGAATAATTGAGGAAGTCGTGTGAAACATGTGAGGTATGCGTGTTATATTTATCAGTTTCTACAATTGATGAAATGAATTCGAGACGAGTAACTGAGAATTGAAAAAAATTTGGAAAATTTTGTTTCATTTGAGTTTGTGTTATTCGAAGAACGATTTTGTTAATCTTGTGAGAAATGCACAATTTCACTCTAATTGAACGTTCCTACATCATTTGTAACCATTTGTGATGAGTATCTCAAAACTGAAGTAAGTTGGTGGAAATTTCTAAATTTTTGGTTCGAAGCGTGAATTATTGGAATAATTGAGGAAGTCGTGTGAAACATGTGAGGTATGCGTGTTATATTTATCAGTTTCTACAATTGATGAAATGAATTCGAGACGAGTAACTGAGAATTGAAAAAAAATTGGGAAATTTTGTTTCATTTGAGTTTGTGTTATTCGAAGAACGATTTTGTTAATCTTGTGAGAAATGCACAATTTCACTCTTATTGAACGTTCCTACATCATTTGTAACCATTTGTGATGAGTATCTCAGAACTGAAGGAAGTTGGTGGAAATTTCTTAATTTTTGGTTCGAAGCGTGAATTATTGGAAGAATTGAGGAAGTCGTGTGAAACATGTGAGGTATGCGTGTTATATTTATCAGTTTCTACAATTGATGAAATGAATTCGAGACGAGTAACTGAGAATTGAAAAAAATTTGGAAAATTTTGTTTCATTTGAGTTTGTGTTATTCGAAGAACGATTTTGTTAATCTTGTGAGAAATGCACAATTTCACTCTAATTGAACGTTCCTACATCATTTGTAACCATTTGTGATGAGTATCTCAAAACTGAAGTAAGTTGGTGGAAATTTCTTAATTTTTGGTTCGAAGCGTGAATTATTGGAATAATTGAGGAAGTCGTGTGAAACATGTGAGGTATGCGTGTTATATTTATCAGTTTCTACAATTGATGAAATGAATTCGAGACGAGTAACTGAGAATTGAAAAAAATTTGGAAAATTTTGTTTCATTTGAGTTTGTGTTATTCGAAGAACGATTTTGTTAATCTTGTGAGAAATGCACAATTTCACTCTTATTGAACGTTCCTACATCATTTGTAACCATTTGTGATGAGTATCTCAGAACTGAAGGAAGTTGGTGGAAATTTCTTAATTTTTGGTTCGAAGCGTGAATTATTGGAATAATTGAGGAAGTCGTGTGAAACATGTGAGGTATGCGTGTTATATTTATCAGTTTCTACAATTGATGAAATGAATTCGAGACGAGTAACTGAGAATTGAAAAAAATTTGGGAAAATTTTGTTTCATTTGAGTTTGTGTTATTCGAAGAACGATTTTGTTAATCTTGTGAGAAATGCACAATTTCACTCTAATTGAACGTTCCTACATCATTTGTAACCATTTGTGATGAGTATCTCAGAACTGAAGGAAGTTGGTGGAAATTTCTTAATTTTTGGTTCGAAGCGTGAATTATTGGAATAATTGAGGAAGTCGTGTGAAACATGTGAGGTATGCGTGTTATATTTATCAGTTTCTACAATTGATGAAATGAATTCGAGACGAGTAACTGAGAATTGAAAAAAATTTGGAAAATTTTGTTTCATTTGAGTTTGTGTTATTCGAAGAACGATTTTGTTAATCTTGTGAGAAATGCACAATTTCACTCTTATTGAACGTTCCTACATCATTTGTAACCATTTGTGATGAGTATCTCAGAACTGAAGGAAGTTGGTGGAAATTTCTTAATTTTTGGTTCGAAGCGTGAATTATTGGAATAATTGAGGAAGTCGTGTGAAACATGTGAGGTATGCGTGTTATATTTATCAGTTTCTACAATTGATGAAATGAATTCGAGACGAGTAACTGAGAATTGAAAAAAATTTGGAAAATTTTGTTTCATTTGAGTTTGTGTTATTCGAAGAACGATTTTGTTAATCTTGTGAGAAATGCACAATTTCACTCTAATTGAACGTTCCTACATCATTTGTAACCATTTGTGATGAGTATCTCAAAACTGAAGTAAGTTGGTGGAAATTTCTAAATTTTTGGTTCGATGCGTGAATTATTGGAATAATTGAGGAAGTCGTGTGAAACATGTGAGGTATGCGTGTTATATTTATCAGTTTCTACAATTGATGAAATGAATTCGAGACGAGTAACTGAGAATTGAAAAAAATTTGGGAAATTTTGTTTCATTTGAGTTTGTGTTATTCGAAGAACGATTTTGTTAATCTTGTGAGAAATGCACAATTTCACTCTTATTGAACGTTCCTACATCATTTGTAACCATTTGTGATGAGTATCTCAAAACTGAAGTAAGTTGGTGGAAATTTCTAAATTTTTGGTTCGATGCGTGAATTATTGGAATAATTGAGGAAGTCGTGTGAAACATGTGAGGTATGCGTGTTATATTTATCAGTTTCTACAATTGATGAAATGAATTCGAGACGAGTAACTGAGAATTGAAAAAAATTTGGAAAATTTTGTTTCATTTGAGTTTGTGTTATTCGAAGAACGATTTTGTTAATCTTGTGAGAAATGCACAATTTCACTCTTATTGAACGTTCCTACATCATTTGTAACCATTTGTGATGAGTATCTCAGAACTGAAGGAAGTTGGTGGAAATTTCTTAATTTTTGGTTCGATGCGTGAATTATTGGAATAATTGAGGAAGTCGTGTGAAACATGTGAGGTATGCGTGTTATATTTATCAGTTTCTACAATTGATGAAATGAATTCGAGACGAGTAACTGAGAATTGAAAAAAATTTGGGAAAATTTGTTTCATTTGAGTTTGTGTTATTCGAAGAACGATTTTGTTAATCTTGTGAGAAATGCACAATTTCACTCTAATTGAACGTTCCTACATCATTTGTAACCATTTGTGATGAGTATCTCAAAACTGAAGGAAGTTGGTGGAAATTTCTTAATTTTTGGTTCGAAGCGTGAATTATTGGAATAATTGAGGAAGTCGTGTGAAACATGTGAGGTATGCGTGTTATATTTATCAGTTTCTACAATTGATGAAATGAATTCGAGACGAGTAACTGAGAATTGAAAAAAAATTGGGAAATTTTGTTTCATTTGAGTTTGTGTTATTCGAAGAACGATTTTGTTAATCTTGTGAGAAATGCACAATTTCACTCTAATTGAACGTTCCTACATCATTTGTAACCATTTGTGATGAGTATCTCAAAACTGAAGTAAGTTGGTGGAAATTTCTAAATTTTTGGTTCGATGCGTGAATTATTGGAATAATTGAGGAAGTCGTGTGAAACATGTGAGGTATGCGTGTTATATTTATCAGTTTCTACAATTGATGAAATGAATTCGAGACGAGTAACTGAGAATTGAAAAAAATTTGGAAAATTTTGTTTCATTTGAGTTTGTGTTATTCGAAGAACGATTTTGTTAATCTTGTGAGAAATGCACAATTTCACTCTAATTGAACGTTCCTACATCATTTGTAACCATTTGTGATGAGTATCTCAAAACTGAAGGAAGTTGGTGGAAATTTCTTAATTTTTGGTTCGATGCGTGAATTATTGGAATAATTGAGGAAGTCGTGTGAAACATGTGAGGTATGCGTGTTATATTTATCAGTTTCTACAATTGATGAAATGAATTCGAGACGAGTAACTGAGAATTGAAAAAAATTTGGGAAAATTTTGTTTCATTTGAGTTTGTGTTATTCGAAGAACGATTTTGTTAATCTTGTGAGAAATGCACAATTTCACTCTAATTGAACGTTCCTACATCATTTGTAACCATTTGTGATGAGTATCTCAGAACTGAAGGAAGTTGGTGGAAATTTCTTAATTTTTGGTTCGAAGCGTGAATTATTGGAATAATTGAGGAAGTCGTGTGAAACATGTGAGGTATGCGTGTTATATTTATCAGTTTCTACAATTGATGAAATGAATTCGAGACGAGTAACTGAGAATTGAAAAAAATTTGGGAAATTTTGTTTCATTTGAGTTTGTGTTATTCGAAGAACGATTTTGTTAATCTTGTGAGAAATGCACAATTTCACTCTAATTGAACGTTCCTACATCATTTGTAACCATTTGTGATGAGTATCTCAAAACTGAAGTAAGTTGGTGGAAATTTCTAAATTTTTGGTTCGATGCGTGAATTATTGGAATAATTGAGGAAGTCGTGTGAAACATGTGAGGTATGCGTGTTATATTTATCAGTTTCTACAATTGATGAAATGAATTCGAGACGAGTAACTGAGAATTGAAAAAAATTTGGAAAATTTGTTTCATTTGAGTTTGTGTTATTCGAAGAACGATTTTGTTAATCTTGTGAGAAATGCACAATTTCACTCTAATTGAACGTTCCTACATCATTTGTAACCATTTGTGATGAGTATCTCAAAACTGAAGTAAGTTGGTGGAAATTTCTAAATTTTTGGTTCGATGCGTGAATTATTGGAATAATTGAGGAAGTCGTGTGAAACATGTGAGGTATGCGTGTTATATTTATCAGTTTCTACAATTGATGAAATGAATTCGAGACGAGTAACTGAGAATTGAAAAAAATTTGGGAAATTTTGTTTCATTTGAGTTTGTGTTATTCGAAGAACGATTTTGTTAATCTTGTGAGAAATGCACAATTTCACTCTTATTGAACGTTCCTACATCATTTGTAACCATTTGTGATGAGTATCTCAGAACTGAAGGAAGTTGGTGGAAATTTCTTAATTTTTGGTTCGAAGCGTGAATTATTGGAATAATTGAGGAAGTCGTGTGAAACATGTGAGGTATGCGTGTTATATTTATCAGTTTCTACAATTGATGAAATGAATTCGAGACGAGTAACTGAGAATTGAAAAAAATTTGGAAATTTTGTTTCATTTGAGTTTGTGTTATTCGAAGAACGATTTTGTTAATCTTGTGAGAAATGCACAATTTCACTCTTATTGAACGTTCCTACATCATTTGTAACCATTTGTGATGAGTATCTCAAAACTGAAGTAAGTTGGTGGAAATTTCTTAATTTTTGGTTCGAAGCGTGAATTATTGGAATAATTGAGGAAGTCGTGTGAAACATGTGAGGTATGCGTGTTATATTTATCAGTTTCTACAATTGATGAAATGAATTCGAGACGAGTAACTGAGAATTGAAAAAAATTTGGAAAATTTTGTTTCATTTGAGTTTGTGTTATTCGAAGAACGATTTTGTTAATCTTGTGAGAAATGCACAATTTCACTCTTATTGAACGTTCCTACATCATTTGTAACCATTTGTGATGAGTATCTCAGAAACTGAAGGAAGTTGGTGGAAATTTCTTAATTTTTGGTTCGAAGCGTGAATTATTGGAATAATTGAGGAAGTCGTGTGAAACATGTGAGGTATGCGTGTTATATTTATCAGTTTCTACAATTGATGAAATGAATTCGAGACGAGTAACTGAGAATTGAAAAAAATTTGGAAAATTTTGTTTCATTTGAGTTTGTGTTATTCGAAGAACGATTTTGTTAATCTTGTGAGAAATGCACAATTTCACTCTAATTGAACGTTCCTACATCATTTGTAACCATTTGTGATGAGTATCTCAAAACTGAAGGAAGTTGGTGGAAATTTCTTAATTTTTGGTTCGAAGCGTGAATTATTGGAATAATTGAGGAAGTCGTGTGAAACATGTGAGGTATGCGTGTTATATTTATCAGTTTCTACAATTGATGAAATGAATTCGAGACGAGTAACTGAGAATTGAAAAAAATTTGGAAAATTTTGTTTCATTTGAGTTTGTGTTATTCGAAGAACGATTTTGTTAATCTTGTGAGAAATGCACAATTTCACTCTAATTGAACGTTCCTACATCATTTGTAACCATTTGTGATGAGTATCTCAGAACTGAAGAAGTTGGTGGAAATTTCTAAATTTTTGGTTCGAAGCGTGAATTATTGGAATAATTGAGGAAGTCGTGTGAAACATGTGAGGTATGCGTGTTATATTTATCAGTTTCTACAATTGATGAAATGAATTCGAGACGAGTAACTGAGAATTGAAAAAAATTTGGGAAATTTTGTTTCATTTGAGTTTGTGTTATTCGAAGAACGATTTTGTTAATCTTGTGAGAAATGCACAATTTCACTCTTATTGAACGTTCCTACATCATTTGTAACCATTTGTGATGAGTATCTCAGAACTGAAGGAAGTTGGTGGAAATTTCTTAATTTTTGGTTCGAAGCGTGAATTATTGGAATAATTGAGGAAGTCGTGTGAAACATGTGAGGTATGCGTGTTATATTTATCAGTTTCTACAATTGATGAAATGAATTCGAGACGAGTAACTGAGAATTGAAAAAAATTTGGAAAATTTTGTTTCATTTGAGTTTGTGTTATTCGAAGAACGATTTTGTTAATCTTGTGAGAAATGCACAATTTCACTCTAATTGAACGTTCCTACATCATTTGTAACCATTTGTGATGAGTATCTCAAAACTGAAGTAAGTTGGTGGAAATTTCTAAATTTTTGGTTCGATGCGTGAATTATTGGAATAATTGAGGAAGTCGTGTGAAACATGTGAGGTATGCGTGTTATATTTATCAGTTTCTACAATTGATGAAATGAATTCGAGACGAGTAACTGAGAATTGAAAAAAATTTGGGAAAATTTGTTTCATTTGAGTTTGTGTTATTCGAGAAACGATTTTGTTAATCTTGTGAGAAATGCACAATTTCACTCTTATTGAACGTTCCTACATCATTTGTAACCATTTGTGATGAGTATCTCAGAACTGAAGGAAGTTGGTGGAAATTTCTTAATTTTTGGTTCGAAGCGTGAATTATTGGAAGAATTGAGGAAGTCGTGTGAAACATGTGAGGTATGCGTGTTATATTTATCAGTTTCTACAATTGATGAAATGAATTCGAGACGAGTAACTGAGAATTGAAAAAAATTTGGAAAATTTTGTTTCATTTGAGTTTGTGTTATTCGAAGAACGATTTTGTTAATCTTGTGAGAAATGCACAATTTCACTCTAATTGAACGTTCCTACATCATTTGTGATGAGTATCTCAAAACTGAAGTAAGTTGGTGGAAATTTCTAAATTTTTGGTTCGATGCGTGAATTATTGGAATAATTGAGGAAGTCGTGTGAAACATGTGAGGTATGCGTGTTATATTTATCAGTTTCTACAATTGATGAAATGAATTCGAGACGAGTAACTGAGAATTGAAAAAAATTTGGAAAATTTTGTTTCATTTGAGTTTGTGTTATTCGAAGAACGATTTTGTTAATCTTGTGAGAAATGCACAATTTCACTCTTATTGAACGTTCCTACATCATTTGTAACCATTTGTGATGAGTATCTCAAAACTGAAGTAAGTTGGTGGAAATTTCTAAATTTTTGGTTCGATGCGTGAATTATTGGAATAATTGAGGAAGTCGTGTGAAACATGTGAGGTATGCGTGTTATATTTATCAGTTTCTACAATTGATGAAATGAATTCGAGACGAGTAACTGAGAATTGAAAAAAATTTGGAAAATTTTGTTTCATTTGAGTTTGTGTTATTCGAAGAACGATTTTGTTAATCTTGTGAGAAATGCACAATTTCACTCTTATTGAACGTTCCTACATCATTTGTAACCATTTGTGATGAGTATCTCAGAACTGAAGGAAGTTGGTGGAAATTTCTTAATTTTTGGTTCGATGCGTGAATTATTGGAATAATTGAGGAAGTCGTGTGAAACATGTGAGGTATGCGTGTTATATTTATCAGTTTCTACAATTGATGAAATGAATTCGAGACGAGTAACTGAGAATTGAAAAAAATTTGGGAAAATTTGTTTCATTTGAGTTTGTGTTATTCGAAGAACGATTTTGTTAATCTTGTGAGAAATGCACAATTTCACTCTAATTGAACGTTCCTACATCATTTGTAACCATTTGTGATGAGTATCTCAGAACTGAAGGAAGTTGGTGGAAATTTCTTAATTTTTGGTTCGAAGCGTGAATTATTGGAATAATTGAGGAAGTCGTGTGAAACATGTGAGGTATGCGTGTTATATTTATCAGTTTCTACAATTGATGAAATGAATTCGAGACGAGTAACTGAGAATTGAAAAAAATTTGGGAAATTTTGTTTCATTTGAGTTTGTGTTATTCGAAGAACGATTTTGTTAATCTTGTGAGAAATGCACAATTTCACTCTAATTGAACGTTCCTACATCATTTGTAACCATTTGTGATGAGTATCTCAAAACTGAAGTAAGTTGGTGGAAATTTCTAAATTTTTGGTTCGATGCGTGAATTATTGGAATAATTGAGGAAGTCGTGTGAAACATGTGAGGTATGCGTGTTATATTTATCAGTTTCTACAATTGATGAAATGAATTCGAGACGAGTAACTGAGAATTGAAAAAAATTTGGGAAAATTTGTTTCATTTGAGTTTGTGTTATTCGAAGAACGATTTTGTTAATCTTGTGAGAAATGCACAATTTCACTCTTATTGAACGTTCCTACATCATTTGTAACCATTTGTGATGAGTATCTCAGAACTGAAGTAAGTTGGTGGAAATTTCTAAATTTTTGGTTCGAAGCGTGAATTATTGGAATAATTGAGGAAGTCGTGTGAAACATGTGAGGTATGCGTGTTATATTTATCAGTTTCTACAATTGATGAAATGAATTCGAGACGAGTAACTGAGAATTGAAAAAAATTTGGGAAATTTTGTTTCATTTGAGTTTGTGTTATTCGAAGAACGATTTTGTTAATCTTGTGAGAAATGCACA
The DNA here is from genome assembly GCF_025532065.1 of Leptinotarsa decemlineata. NCBI lineage: Eukaryota > Metazoa > Arthropoda > Insecta > Coleoptera > Chrysomelidae > Leptinotarsa > Leptinotarsa decemlineata. The sequence continues at coordinate 26,936 of NW_027412649.1, forward strand.
ATTTCACTCTTATTGAACGTTCCTACATCATTTGTAACCATTTGTGATGAGTATCTCAGAACTGAAGGAAGTTGGTGGAAATTTCTTAATTTTTGGTTCGAAGCGTGAATTATTGGAATAATTGAGGAAGTCGTGTGAAACATGTGAGGTATGCGTGTTATATTTATCAGTTTCTACAATTGATGAAATGAATTCGAGACGAGTAACTGAGAATTGAAAAAAATTTGGAAAATTTTGTTTCATTTGAGTTTGTGTTATTCGAAGAACGATTTTGTTAATCTTGTGAGAAATGCACAATTTCACTCTAATTGAACGTTCCTACATCATTTGTAACCATTTGTGATGAGTATCTCAAAACTGAAGTAAGTTGGTGGAAATTTCTAAATTTTTGGTTCGATGCGTGAATTATTGGAATAATTGAGGAAGTCGTGTGAAACATGTGAGGTATGCGTGTTATATTTATCAGTTTCTACAATTGATGAAATGAATTCGAGACGAGTAACTGAGAATTGAAAAAAATTTGGAAAATTTTGTTTCATTTGAGTTTGTGTTATTCGAAGAACGATTTTGTTAATCTTGTGAGAAATGCACAATTTCACTCTAATTGAACGTTCCTACATCATTTGTAACCATTTGTGATGAGTATCTCAAACTGAAGTAAGTTGGTGGAAATTTCTAAATTTTTGGTTCGATGCGTGAATTATTGGAATAATTGAGGAAGTCGTGTGAAACATGTGAGGTATGCGTGTTATATTTATCAGTTTCTACAATTGATGAAATGAATTCGAGACGAGTAACTGAGAATTGAAAAAAATTTGGGAAATTTTGTTTCATTTGAGTTTGTGTTATTCGAAGAACGATTTTGTTAATCTTGTGAGAAATGCACAATTTCACTCTTATTGAACGTTCCTACATCATTTGTAACCATTTGTGATGAGTATCTCAGAACTGAAGGAAGTTGGTGGAAATTTCTTAATTTTTGGTTCGAAGCGTGAATTATTGGAATAATTGAGGAAGTCGTGTGAAACATGTGAGGTATGCGTGTTATATTTATCAGTTTCTACAATTGATGAAATGAATTCGAGACGAGTAACTGAGAATTGAAAAAAATTTGGAAAATTTTGTTTCATTTGAGTTTGTGTTATTCGAAGAACGATTTTGTTAATCTTGTGAGAAATGCACAATTTCACTCTAATTGAACGTTCCTACATCATTTGTAACCATTTGTGATGAGTATCTCAAAACTGAAGTAAGTTGGTGGAAATTTCTAAATTTTTGGTTCGAAGCGTGAATTATTGGAATAATTGAGGAAGTCGTGTGAAACATGTGAGGTATGCGTGTTATATTTATCAGTTTCTACAATTGATGAAATGAATTCGAGACGAGTAACTGAGAATTGAAAAAAATTTGGGAAATTTTGTTTCATTTGAGTTTGTGTTATTCGAAGAACGATTTTGTTAATCTTGTGAGAAATGCACAATTTCACTCTTATTGAACGTTCCTACATCATTTGTAACCATTTGTGATGAGTATCTCAGAACTGAAGGAAGTTGGTGGAAATTTCTTAATTTTTGGTTCGAAGCGTGAATTATTGGAATAATTGAGGAAGTCGTGTGAAACATGTGAGGTATGCGTGTTATATTTATCAGTTTCTACAATTGATGAAATGAATTCGAGACGAGTAACTGAGAATTGAAAAAAATTTGGAAAATTTTGTTTCATTTGAGTTTGTGTTATTCGAAGAACGATTTTGTTAATCTTGTGAGAAATGCACAATTTCACTCTAATTGAACGTTCCTACATCATTTGTAACCATTTGTGATGAGTATCTCAAAACTGAAGTAAGTTGGTGGAAATTTCTAAATTTTTGGTTCGATGCGTGAATTATTGGAATAATTGAGGAAGTCGTGTGAAACATGTGAGGTATGCGTGTTATATTTATCAGTTTCTACAATTGATGAAATGAATTCGAGACGAGTAACTGAGAATTGAAAAAAATTTGGGAAATTTTGTTTCATTTGAGTTTGTGTTATTCGAAGAACGATTTTGTTAATCTTGTGAGAAATGCACAATTTCACTCTTATTGAACGTTCCTACATCATTTGTAACCATTTGTGATGAGTATCTCAGAACTGAAGGAAGTTGGTGGAAATTTCTTAATTTTTGGTTCGAAGCGTGAATTATTGGAATAATTGAGGAAGTCGTGTGAAACATGTGAGGTATGCGTGTTATATTTATCAGTTTCTACAATTGATGAAATGAATTCGAGACGAGTAACTGAGAATTGAAAAAAATTTGGAAAATTTTGTTTCATTTGAGTTTGTGTTATTCGAAGAACGATTTTGTTAATCTTGTGAGAAATGCACAATTTCACTCTAATTGAACGTTCCTACATCATTTGTAACCATTTGTGATGAGTATCTCAAAACTGAAGTAAGTTGGTGGAAATTTCTAAATTTTTGGTTCGAAGCGTGAATTATTGGAATAATTGAGGAAGTCGTGTGAAACATGTGAGGTATGCGTGTTATATTTATCAGTTTCTACAATTGATGAAATGAATTCGAGACGAGTAACTGAGAATTGAAAAAAATTTGGGAAATTTTGTTTCATTTGAGTTTGTGTTATTCGAAGAACGATTTTGTTAATCTTGTGAGAAATGCACAATTTCACTCTAATTGAACGTTCCTACATCATTTGTAACCATTTGTGATGAGTATCTCAGAACTGAAGGAAGTTGGTGGAAATTTCTTAATTTTTGGTTCGAAGCGTGAATTATTGGAATAATTGAGGAAGTCGTGTGAAACATGTGAGGTATGCGTGTTATATTTATCAGTTTCTACAATTGATGAAATGAATTCGAGACGAGTAACTGAGAATTGAAAAAAATTTGGGAAATTTTGTTTCATTTGAGTTTGTGTTATTCGAAGAACGATTTTGTTAATCTTGTGAGAAATGCACAATTTCACTCTAATTGAACGTTCCTACATCATTTGTAACCATTTGTGATGAGTATCTCAAAACTGAAGTAAGTTGGTGGAAATTTCTAAATTTTTGGTTCGAAGCGTGAATTATTGGAATAATTGAGGAAGTCGTGTGAAACATGTGAGGTATGCGTGTTATATTTATCAGTTTCTACAATTGATGAAATGAATTCGAGACGAGTAACTGAGAATTGAAAAAAATTTGGGAAAATTTGTTTCATTTGAGTTTGTGTTATTCGAAGAACGATTTTGTTAATCTTGTGAGAAATGCACAATTTCACTCTTATTGAACGTTCCTACATCATTTGTAACCATTTGTGATGAGTATCTCAGAACTGAAGTAAGTTGGTGGAAATTTCTAAATTTTTGGTTCGAAGCGTGAATTATTGGAATAATTGAGGAAGTCGTGTGAAACATGTGAGGTATGCGTGTTATATTTATCAGTTTCTACAATTGATGAAATGAATTCGAGACGAGTAACTGAGAATTGAAAAAAATTTGGGAAATTTTGTTTCATTTGAGTTTGTGTTATTCGAAGAACGATTTTGTTAATCTTGTGAGAAATGCACAATTTCACTCTTATTGAACGTTCCTACATCATTTGTAACCATTTGTGATGAGTATCTCAGAACTGAAGGAAGTTGGTGGAAATTTCTTAATTTTTGGTTCGAAGCGTGAATTATTGGAATAATTGAGGAAGTCGTGTGAAACATGTGAGGTATGCGTGTTATATTTATCAGTTTCTACAATTGATGAAATGAATTCGAGACGAGTAACTGAGAATTGAAAAAAATTTGGAAAATTTTGTTTCATTTGAGTTTGTGTTATTCGAAGAACGATTTTGTTAATCTTGTGAGAAATGCACAATTTCACTCTAATTGAACGTTCCTACATCATTTGTAACCATTTGTGATGAGTATCTCAAAACTGAAGTAAGTTGGTGGAAATTTCTAAATTTTTGGTTCGATGCGTGAATTATTGGAATAATTGAGGAAGTCGTGTGAAACATGTGAGGTATGCGTGTTATATTTATCAGTTTCTACAATTGATGAAATGAATTCGAGACGAGTAACTGAGAATTGAAAAAAATTTGGAAAATTTTGTTTCATTTGAGTTTGTGTTATTCGAAGAACGATTTTGTTAATCTTGTGAGAAATGCACAATTTCACTCTAATTGAACGTTCCTACATCATTTGTAACCATTTGTGATGAGTATCTCAAACTGAAGGAAGTTGGTGGAAATTTCTAAATTTTTGGTTCGATGCGTGAATTATTGGAATAATTGAGGAAGTCGTGTGAAACATGTGAGGTATGCGTGTTATATTTATCAGTTTCTACAATTGATGAAATGAATTCGAGACGAGTAACTGAGAATTGAAAAAAATTTGGGAAATTTTGTTTCATTTGAGTTTGTGTTATTCGAAGAACGATTTTGTTAATCTTGTGAGAAATGCACAATTTCACTCTTATTGAACGTTCCTACATCATTTGTAACCATTTGTGATGAGTATCTCAGAACTGAAGGAAGTTGGTGGAAATTTCTTAATTTTTGGTTCGAAGCGTGAATTATTGGAATAATTGAGGAAGTCGTGTGAAACATGTGAGGTATGCGTGTTATATTTATCAGTTTCTACAATTGATGAAATGAATTCGAGACGAGTAACTGAGAATTGAAAAAAATTTGGAAAATTTTGTTTCATTTGAGTTTGTGTTATTCGAAGAACGATTTTGTTAATCTTGTGAGAAATGCACAATTTCACTCTAATTGAACGTTCCTACATCATTTGTAACCATTTGTGATGAGTATCTCAAAACTGAAGTAAGTTGGTGGAAATTTCTAAATTTTTGGTTCGAAGCGTGAATTATTGGAATAATTGAGGAAGTCGTGTGAAACATGTGAGGTATGCGTGTTATATTTATCAGTTTCTACAATTGATGAAATGAATTCGAGACGAGTAACTGAGAATTGAAAAAAATTTGGGAAATTTTGTTTCATTTGAGTTTGTGTTATTCGAAGAACGATTTTGTTAATCTTGTGAGAAATGCACAATTTCACTCTTATTGAACGTTCCTACATCATTTGTAACCATTTGTGATGAGTATCTCAGAACTGAAGGAAGTTGGTGGAAATTTCTTAATTTTTGGTTCGAAGCGTGAATTATTGGAAGAATTGAGGAAGTCGTGTGAAACATGTGAGGTATGCGTGTTATATTTATCAGTTTCTACAATTGATGAAATGAATTCGAGACGAGTAACTGAGAATTGAAAAAAATTTGGAAAATTTTGTTTCATTTGAGTTTGTGTTATTCGAAGAACGATTTTGTTAATCTTGTGAGAAATGCACAATTTCACTCTATTGAACGTTCCTACATCATTTGTAACCATTTGTGATGAGTATCTCAAAACTGAAGTAAGTTGGTGGAAATTTCTAAATTTTTGGTTCGATGCGTGAATTATTGGAATAATTGAGGAAGTCGTGTGAAACATGTGAGGTATGCGTGTTATATTTATCAGTTTCTACAATTGATGAAATGAATTCGAGACGAGTAACTGAGAATTGAAAAAAATTTGGAAAATTTTGTTTCATTTGAGTTTGTGTTATTCGAAGAACGATTTTGTTAATCTTGTGAGAAATGCACAATTTCACTCTAATTGAACGTTCCTACATCATTTGTAACCATTTGTGATGAGTATCTCAAAACTGAAGTAAGTTGGTGGAAATTTCTAAATTTTTGGTTCGAAGCGTGAATTATTGGAATAATTGAGGAAGTCGTGTGAAACATGTGAGGTATGCGTGTTATATTTATCAGTTTCTACAATTGATGAAATGAATTCGAGACGAGTAACTGAGAATTGAAAAAAATTTGGGAAATTTTGTTTCATTTGAGTTTGTGTTATTCGAAGAACGATTTTGTTAATCTTGTGAGAAATGCACAATTTCACTCTTATTGAACGTTCCTACATCATTTGTAACCATTTGTGATGAGTATCTCAAAACTGAAGTAAGTTGGTGGAAATTTCTAAATTTTTGGTTCGATGCGTGAATTATTGGAATAATTGAGGAAGTCGTGTGAAACATGTGAGGTATGCGTGTTATATTTATCAGTTTCTACAATTGATGAAATGAATTCGAGACGAGTAACTGAGAATTGAAAAAAATTTGGAAAATTTTGTTTCATTTGAGTTTGTGTTATTCGAAGAACGATTTTGTTAATCTTGTGAGAAATGCACAATTTCACTCTTATTGAACGTTCCTACATCATTTGTAACCATTTGTGATGAGTATCTCAGAACTGAAGGAAGTTGGTGGAAATTTCTTAATTTTTGGTTCGAAGCGTGAATTATTGGAATAATTGAGGAAGTCGTGTGAAACATGTGAGGTATGCGTGTTATATTTATCAGTTTCTACAATTGATGAAATGAATTCGAGACGAGTAACTGAGAATTGAAAAAAATTTGGGAAAATTTGTTTCATTTGAGTTTGTGTTATTCGAAGAACGATTTTGTTAATCTTGTGAGAAATGCACAATTTCACTCTAATTGAACGTTCCTACATCATTTGTAACCATTTGTGATGAGTATCTCAGAACTGAAGGAAGTTGGTGGAAATTTCTTAATTTTTGGTTCGAAGCGTGAATTATTGGAATAATTGAGGAAGTCGTGTGAAACATGTGAGGTATGCGTGTTATATTTATCAGTTTCTACAATTGATGAAATGAATTCGAGACGAGTAACTGAGAATTGAAAAAAATTGGGAAATTTTGTTTCATTTGAGTTTGTGTTATTCGAAGAACGATTTTGTTAATCTTGTGAGAAATGCACAATTTCACTCTAATTGAACGTTCCTACATCATTTGTAACCATTTGTGATGAGTATCTCAAAACTGAAGTAAGTTGGTGGAAATTTCTAAATTTTTGGTTCGATGCGTGAATTATTGGAATAATTGAGGAAGTCGTGTGAAACATGTGAGGTATGCGTGTTATATTTATCAGTTTCTACAATTGATGAAATGAATTCGAGACGAGTAACTGAGAATTGAAAAAAATTTGGAAAATTTTGTTTCATTTGAGTTTGTGTTATTCGAAGAACGATTTTGTTAATCTTGTGAGAAATGCACAATTTCACTCTAATTGAACGTTCCTACATCATTTGTAACCATTTGTGATGAGTATCTCAAAACTGAAGGAAGTTGGTGGAAATTTCTTAATTTTTGGTTCGATGCGTGAATTATTGGAATAATTGAGGAAGTCGTGTGAAACATGTGAGGTATGCGTGTTATATTTATCAGTTTCTACAATTGATGAAATGAATTCGAGACGAGTAACTGAGAATTGAAAAAAATTTGGAAAATTTTGTTTCATTTGAGTTTGTGTTATTCGAAGAACGATTTTGTTAATCTTGTGAGAAATGCACAATTTCACTCTTATTGAACGTTCCTACATCATTTGTAACCATTTGTGATGAGTATCTCAGAACTGAAGGAAGTTGGTGGAAATTTCTTAATTTTTGGTTCGAAGCGTGAATTATTGGAAGAATTGAGGAAGTCGTGTGAAACATGTGAGGTATGCGTGTTATATTTATCAGTTTCTACAATTGATGAAATGAATTCGAGACGAGTAACTGAGAATTGAAAAAAATTTGGAAAATTTTGTTTCATTTGAGTTTGTGTTATTCGAAGAACGATTTTGTTAATCTTGTGAGAAATGCACAATTTCACTCTTATTGAACGTTCCTACATCATTTGTAACCATTTGTGATGAGTATCTCAAAACTGAAGTAAGTTGGTGGAAATTTCTAAATTTTTGGTTCGATGCGTGAATTATTGGAATAATTGAGGAAGTCGTGTGAAACATGTGAGGTATGCGTGTTATATTTATCAGTTTCTACAATTGATGAAATGAATTCGAGACGAGTAACTGAGAATTGAAAAAAATTTGGAAAATTTTGTTTCATTTGAGTTTGTGTTATTCGAAGAACGATTTTGTTAATCTTGTGAGAAATGCACAATTTCACTCTAATTGAACGTTCCTACATCATTTGTAACCATTTGTGATGAGTATCTCAAAACTGAAGTAAGTTGGTGGAAATTTCTAAATTTTTGGTTCGAAGCGTGAATTATTGGAATAATTGAGGAAGTCGTGTGAAACATGTGAGGTATGCGTGTTATATTTATCAGTTTCTACAATTGATGAAATGAATTCGAGACGAGTAACTGAGAATTGAAAAAAATTTGGGAAATTTTGTTTCATTTGAGTTTGTGTTATTCGAAGAACGATTTTGTTAATCTTGTGAGAAATGCACAATTTCACTCTTATTGAACGTTCCTACATCATTTGTAACCATTTGTGATGAGTATCTCAGAACTGAAGGAAGTTGGTGGAAATTTCTTAATTTTTGGTTCGAAGCGTGAATTATTGGAATAATTGAGGAAGTCGTGTGAAACATGTGAGGTATGCGTGTTATATTTATCAGTTTCTACAATTGATGAAATGAATTCGAGACGAGTAACTGAGAATTGAAAAAAATTTGGGAAATTTTGTTTCATTTGAGTTTGTGTTATTCGAAGAACGATTTTGTTAATCTTGTGAGAAATGCACAATTTCACTCTAATTGAACGTTCCTACATCATTTGTAACCATTTGTGATGAGTATCTCAAAACTGAAGTAAGTTGGTGGAAATTTCTAAATTTTTGGTTCGATGCGTGAATTATTGGAATAATTGAGGAAGTCGTGTGAAACATGTGAGGTATGCGTGTTATATTTATCAGTTTCTACAATTGATGAAATGAATTCGAGACGAGTAACTGAGAATTGAAAAAAATTTGGAAAATTTGTTTCATTTGAGTTTGTGTTATTCGAAGAACGATTTTGTTAATCTTGTGAGAAATGCACAATTTCACTCTTATTGAACGTTCCTACATCATTTGTAACCATTTGTGATGAGTATCTCAGAACTGAAGTAAGTTGGTGGAAATTTCTAAATTTTTGGTTCGAAGCGTGAATTATTGGAATAATTGAGGAAGTCGTGTGAAACATGTGAGGTATGCGTGTTATATTTATCAGTTTCTACAATTGATGAAATGAATTCGAGACGAGTAACTGAGAATTGAAAAAAATTTGGGAAATTTTGTTTCATTTGAGTTTGTGTTATTCGAAGAACGATTTTGTTAATCTTGTGAGAAATGCACAATTTCACTCTTATTGAACGTTCCTACATCATTTGTAACCATTTGTGATGAGTATCTCAGAACTGAAGGAAGTTGGTGGAAATTTCTTAATTTTTGGTTCGAAGCGTGAATTATTGGAATAATTGAGGAAGTCGTGTGAAACATGTGAGGTATGCGTGTTATATTTATCAGTTTCTACAATTGATGAAATGAATTCGAGACGAGTAACTGAGAATTGAAAAAAATTTGGAAAATTTTGTTTCATTTGAGTTTGTGTTATTCGAAGAACGATTTTGTTAATCTTGTGAGAAATGCACAATTTCACTCTTATTGAACGTTCCTACATCATTTGTAACCATTTGTGATGAGTATCTCAAAACTGAAGTAAGTTGGTGGAAATTTCTAAATTTTTGGTTCGAAGCGTGAATTATTGGAATAATTGAGGAAGTCGTGTGAAACATGTGAGGTATGCGTGTTATATTTATCAGTTTCTACAATTGATGAAATGAATTCGAGACGAGTAACTGAGAATTGAAAAAAATTTGGGAAAATTTGTTTCATTTGAGTTTGTGTTATTCGAAGAACGATTTTGTTAATCTTGTGAGAAATGCACAATTTCACTCTAATTGAACGTTCCTACATCATTTGTAACCATTTGTGATGAGTATCTCAGAACTGAAGGAAGTTGGTGGAAATTTCTTAATTTTTGGTTCGAAGCGTGAATTATTGGAATAATTGAGGAAGTCGTGTGAAACATGTGAGGTATGCGTGTTATATTTATCAGTTTCTACAATTGATGAAATGAATTCGAGACGAGTAACTGAGAATTGAAAAAAAATTGGGAAATTTTGTTTCATTTGAGTTTGTGTTATTCGAAGAACGATTTTGTTAATCTTGTGAGAAATGCACAATTTCACTCTAATTGAACGTTCCTACATCATTTGTAACCATTTGTGATGAGTATCTCAAAACTGAAGTAAGTTGGTGGAAATTTCTAAATTTTTGGTTCGATGCGTGAATTATTGGAATAATTGAGGAAGTCGTGTGAAACATGTGAGGTATGCGTGTTATATTTATCAGTTTCTACAATTGATGAAATGAATTCGAGACGAGTAACTGAGAATTGAAAAAAATTTGGAAAATTTTGTTTCATTTGAGTTTGTGTTATTCGAAGAACGATTTTGTTAATCTTGTGAGAAATGCACAATTTCACTCTAATTGAACGTTCCTACATCATTTGTAACCATTTGTGATGAGTATCTCAAAACTGAAGGAAGTTGGTGGAAATTTCTTAATTTTTGGTTCGATGCGTGAATTATTGGAATAATTGAGGAAGTCGTGTGAAACATGTGAGGTATGCGTGTTATATTTATCAGTTTCTACAATTGATGAAATGAATTCGAGACGAGTAACTGAGAATTGAAAAAAATTTGGAAAATTTTGTTTCATTTGAGTTTGTGTTATTCGAAGAACGATTTTGTTAATCTTGTGAGAAATGCACAATTTCACTCTTATTGAACGTTCCTACATCATTTGTAACCATTTGTGATGAGTATCTCAGAACTGAAGGAAGTTGGTGGAAATTTCTTAATTTTTGGTTCGAAGCGTGAATTATTGGAAGAATTGAGGAAGTCGTGTGAAACATGTGAGGTATGCGTGTTATATTTATCAGTTTCTACAATTGATGAAATGAATTCGAGACGAGTAACTGAGAATTGAAAAAAATTTTGGAAAATTTTGTTTCATTTGAGTTTGTGTTATTCGAAGAACGATTTTGTTAATCTTGTGAGAAATGCACAATTTCACTCTTATTGAACGTTCCTACATCATTTGTAACCATTTGTGATGAGTATCTCAAAACTGAAGTAAGTTGGTGGAAATTTCTAAATTTTTGGTTCGATGCGTGAATTATTGGAATAATTGAGGAAGTCGTGTGAAACATGTGAGGTATGCGTGTTATATTTATCAGTTTCTACAATTGATGAAATGAATTCGAGACGAGTAACTGAGAATTGAAAAAAATTTGGAAAATTTTGTTTCATTTGAGTTTGTGTTATTCGAAGAACGATTTTGTTAATCTTGTGAGAAATGCACAATTTCACTCTAATTGAACGTTCCTACATCATTTGTAACCATTTGTGATGAGTATCTCAAAACTGAAGTAAGTTGGTGGAAATTTCTAAATTTTTGGTTCGAAGCGTGAATTATTGGAATAATTGAGGAAGTCGTGTGAAACATGTGAGGTATGCGTGTTATATTTATCAGTTTCTACAATTGATGAAATGAATTCGAGACGAGTAACTGAGAATTGAAAAAAATTTGGGAAATTTTGTTTCATTTGAGTTTGTGTTATTCGAAGAACGATTTTGTTAATCTTGTGAGAAATGCACAATTTCACTCTTATTGAACGTTCCTACATCATTTGTAACCATTTGTGATGAGTATCTCAGAACTGAAGGAAGTTGGTGGAAATTTCTTAATTTTTGGTTCGAAGCGTGAATTATTGGAATAATTGAGGAAGTCGTGTGAAACATGTGAGGTATGCGTGTTATATTTATCAGTTTCTACAATTGATGAAATGAATTCGAGACGAGTAACTGAGAATTGAAAAAAATTTGGGAAATTTTGTTTCATTTGAGTTTGTGTTATTCGAAGAACGATTTTGTTAATCTTGTGAGAAATGCACAATTTCACTCTAATTGAACGTTCCTACATCATTTGTAACCATTTGTGATGAGTATCTCAAAACTGAAGTAAGTTGGTGGAAATTTCTAAATTTTTGGTTCGATGCGTGAATTATTGGAATAATTGAGGAAGTCGTGTGAAACATGTGAGGTATGCGTGTTATATTTATCAGTTTCTACAATTGATGAAATGAATTCGAGACGAGTAACTGAGAATTGAAAAAAATTTGGGAAAATTTGTTTCATTTGAGTTTGTGTTATTCGAAGAACGATTTTGTTAATCTTGTGAGAAATGCACAATTTCACTCTTATTGAACGTTCCTACATCATTTGTAACCATTTGTGATGAGTATCTCAGAACTGAAGTAAGTTGGTGGAAATTTCTAAATTTTTGGTTCGAAGCGTGAATTATTGGAATAATTGAGGAAGTCGTGTGAAACATGTGAGGTATGCGTGTTATATTTATCAGTTTCTACAATTGATGAAATGAATTCGAGACGAGTAACTGAGAATTGAAAAAAATTTGGGAAATTTTGTTTCATTTGAGTTTGTGTTATTCGAAGAACGATTTTGTTAATCTTGTGAGAAATGCACAATTTCACTCTTATTGAACGTTCCTACATCATTTGTAACCATTTGTGATGAGTATCTCAGAACTGAAGGAAGTTGGTGGAAATTTCTTAATTTTTGGTTCGAAGCGTGAATTATTGGAATAATTGAGGAAGTCGTGTGAAACATGTGAGGTATGCGTGTTATATTTATCAGTTTCTACAATTGATGAAATGAATTCGAGACGAGTAACTGAGAATTGAAAAAAATTTGGAAATTTTGTTTCATTTGAGTTTGTGTTATTCGAAGAACGATTTTGTTAATCTTGTGAGAAATGCACAATTTCACTCTTATTGAACGTTCCTACATCATTTGTAACCATTTGTGATGAGTATCTCAAAACTGAAGTAAGTTGGTGGAAATTTCTAAATTTTTGGTTCGAAGCGTGAATTATTGGAATAATTGAGGAAGTCGTGTGAAACATGTGAGGTATGCGTGTTATATTTATCAGTTTCTACAATTGATGAAATGAATTCGAGACGAGTAACTGAGAATTGAAAAAAATTTGGGAAATTTTGTTTCATTTGAGTTTGTGTTATTCGAAGAACGATTTTGTTAATCTTGTGAGAAATGCACAATTTCACTCTAATTGAACGTTCCTACATCATTTGTAACCATTTGTGATGAGTATCTCAAAACTGAAGGAAGTTGGTGGAAATTTCTTAATTTTTGGTTCGATGCGTGAATTATTGGAATAATTGAGGAAGTCGTGTGAAACATGTGAGGTATGCGTGTTATATTTATCAGTTTCTACAATTGATGAAATGAATTCGAGACGAGTAACTGAGAATTGAAAAAAATTTGGAAAATTTTGTTTCATTTGAGTTTGTGTTATTCGAAGAACGATTTTGTTAATCTTGTGAGAAATGCACAATTTCACTCTTATTGAACGTTCCTACATCATTTGTAACCATTTGTGATGAGTATCTCAGAACTGAAGGAAGTTGGTGGAAATTTCTTAATTTTTGGTTCGAAGCGTGAATTATTGGAATAATTGAGGAAGTCGTGTGAAACATGTGAGGTATGCGTGTTATATTTATCAGTTTCTACAATTGATGAAATGAATTCGAGACGAGTAACTGAGAATTGAAAAAAATTTGGAAAATTTTGTTTCATTTGAGTTTGTGTTATTCGAAGAACGATTTTGTTAATCTTGTGAGAAATGCACAATTTCACTCTTATTGAACGTTCCTACATCATTTGTAACCATTTGTGATGAGTATCTCAAAACTGAAGTAAGTTGGTGGAAATTTCTAAATTTTTGGTTCGATGCGTGAATTATTGGAATAATTGAGGAAGTCGTGTGAAACATGTGAGGTATGCGTGTTATATTTATCAGTTTCTACAATTGATGAAATGAATTCGAGACGAGTAACTGAGAATTGAAAAAAATTTGGAAAATTTTGTTTCATTTGAGTTTGTGTTATTCGAAGAACGATTTTGTTAATCTTGTGAGAAATGCACAATTTCACTCTAATTGAACGTTCCTACATCATTTGTAACCATTTGTGATGAGTATCTCAAAACTGAAGTAAGTTGGTGGAAATTTCTAAATTTTTGGTTCGAAGCGTGAATTATTGGAATAATTGAGGAAGTCGTGTGAAACATGTGAGGTATGCGTGTTATATTTATCAGTTTCTACAATTGATGAAATGAATTCGAGACGAGTAACTGAGAATTGAAAAAAATTTGGGAAATTTTGTTTCATTTGAGTTTGTGTTATTCGAAGAACGATTTTGTTAATCTTGTGAGAAATGCACAATTTCACTCTTATTGAACGTTCCTACATCATTTGTAACCATTTGTGATGAGTATCTCAGAACTGAAGGAAGTTGGTGGAAATTTCTTAATTTTTGGTTCGAAGCGTGAATTATTGGAATAATTGAGGAAGTCGTGTGAAACATGTGAGGTATGCGTGTTATATTTATCAGTTTCTACAATTGATGAAATGAATTCGAGACGAGTAACTGAGAATTGAAAAAAATTTGGGAAATTTTGTTTCATTTGAGTTTGTGTTATTCGAAGAACGATTTTGTTAATCTTGTGAGAAATGCACAATTTCACTCTTATTGAACGTTCCTACATCATTTGTAACCATTTGTGATGAGTATCTCAAAACTGAAGTAAGTTGGTGGAAATTTCTAAATTTTTGGTTCGATGCGTGAATTATTGGAATAATTGAGGAAGTCGTGTGAAACATGTGAGGTATGCGTGTTATATTTATCAGTTTCTACAATTGATGAAATGAATTCGAGACGAGTAACTGAGAATTGAAAAAAATTTGGAAAATTTTGTTTCATTTGAGTTTGTGTTATTCGAAGAACGATTTTGTTAATCTTGTGAGAAATGCACAATTTCACTCTAATTGAACGTTCCTACATCATTTGTAACCATTTGTGATGAGTATCTCAGAACTGAAGGAAGTTGGTGGAAATTTCTAATTTTTGGTTCGATGCGTGAATTATTGGAATAATTGAGGAAGTCGTGTGAAACATGTGAGGTATGCGTGTTATATTTATCAGTTTCTACAATTGATGAAATGAATTCGAGACGAGTAACTGAGAATTGAAAAAAATTTGGGAAAATTTGTTTCATTTGAGTTTGTGTTATTCGAAGAACGATTTTGTTAATCTTGTGAGAAATGCACAATTTCACTCTAATTGAACGTTCCTACATCATTTGTAACCATTTGTGATGAGTATCTCAGAACTGAAGGAAGTTGGTGGAAATTTCTTAATTTTTGGTTCGAAGCGTGAATTATTGGAATAATTGAGGAAGTCGTGTGAAACATGTGAGGTATGCGTGTTATATTTATCAGTTTCTACAATTGATGAAATGAATTCGAGACGAGTAACTGAGAATTGAAAAAAATTTGGGAAATTTTGTTTCATTTGAGTTTGTGTTATTCGAAGAACGATTTTGTTAATCTTGTGAGAAATGCACAATTTCACTCTAATTGAACGTTCCTACATCATTTGTAACCATTTGTGATGAGTATCTCAAAACTGAAGTAAGTTGGTGGAAATTTCTAAATTTTTGGTTCGATGCGTGAATTATTGGAATAATTGAGGAAGTCGTGTGAAACATGTGAGGTATGCGTGTTATATTTATCAGTTTCTACAATTGATGAAATGAATTCGAGACGAGTAACTGAGAATTGAAAAAAATTTGGAAAATTTTGTTTCATTTGAGTTTGTGTTATTCGAAGAACGATTTTGTTAATCTTGTGAGAAATGCACAATTTCACTCTAATTGAACGTTCCTACATCATTTGTAACCATTTGTGATGAGTATCTCAAAACTGAAGGAAGTTGGTGGAAATTTCTTAATTTTTGGTTCGATGCGTGAATTATTGGAATAATTGAGGAAGTCGTGTGAAACATGTGAGGTATGCGTGTTATATTTATCAGTTTCTACAATTGATGAAATGAATTCGAGACGAGTAACTGAGAATTGAAAAAAATTTGGAAAATTTTGTTTCATTTGAGTTTGTGTTATTCGAAGAACGATTTTGTTAATCTTGTGAGAAATGCACAATTTCACTCTTATTGAACGTTCCTACATCATTTGTAACCATTTGTGATGAGTATCTCAGAACTGAAGGAAGTTGGTGGAAATTTCTTAATTTTTGGTTCGAAGCGTGAATTATTGGAATAATTGAGGAAGTCGTGTGAAACATGTGAGGTATGCGTGTTATATTTATCAGTTTCTACAATTGATGAAATGAATTCGAGACGAGTAACTGAGAATTGAAAAAAATTTGGAAAATTTGTTTCATTTGAGTTTGTGTTATTCGAAGAACGATTTTGTTAATCTTGTGAGAAATGCACAATTTCACTCTATTGAACGTTCCTACATCATTTGTAACCATTTGTGATGAGTATCTCAAAACTGAAGTAAGTTGGTGGAAATTTCTAAATTTTTGGTTCGATGCGTGAATTATTGGAATAATTGAGGAAGTCGTGTGAAACATGTGAGGTATGCGTGTTATATTTATCAGTTTCTACAATTGATGAAATGAATTCGAGACGAGTAACTGAGAATTGAAAAAAATTTGGGAAATTTTGTTTCATTTGAGTTTGTGTTATTCGAAGAACGATTTTGTTAATCTTGTGAGAAATGCACAATTTCACTCTTATTGAACGTTCCTACATCATTTGTAACCATTTGTGATGAGTATCTCAGAACTGAAGGAAGTTGGTGGAAATTTCTTAATTTTTGGTTCGAAGCGTGAATTATTGGAATAATTGAGGAAGTCGTGTGAAACATGTGAGGTATGCGTGTTATATTTATCAGTTTCTACAATTGATGAAATGAATTCGAGACGAGTAACTGAGAATTGAAAAAAATTTGGAAAATTTTGTTTCATTTGAGTTTGTGTTATTCGAAGAACGATTTTGTTAATCTTGTGAGAAATGCACAATTTCACTCTAATTGAACGTTCCTACATCATTTGTAACCATTTGTGATGAGTATCTCAAAACTGAAGTAAGTTGGTGGAAATTTCTAAATTTTTGGTTCGATGCGTGAATTATTGGAATAATTGAGGAAGTCGTGTGAAACATGTGAGGTATGCGTGTTATATTTATCAGTTTCTACAATTGATGAAATGAATTCGAGACGAGTAACTGAGAATTGAAAAAAATTTGGAAAATTTTGTTTCATTTGAGTTTGTGTTATTCGAAGAACGATTTTGTTAATCTTGTGAGAAATGCACAATTTCACTCTAATTGAACGTTCCTACATCATTTGTAACCATTTGTGATGAGTATCTCAAAACTGAAGTAAGTTGGTGGAAATTTCTAAATTTTTGGTTCGATGCGTGAATTATTGGAATAATTGAGGAAGTCGTGTGAAACATGTGAGGTATGCGTGTTATATTTATCAGTTTCTACAATTGATGAAATGAATTCGAGACGAGTAACTGAGAATTGAAAAAAATTTGGGAAATTTTGTTTCATTTGAGTTTGTGTTATTCGAAGAACGATTTTGTTAATCTTGTGAGAAATGCACAATTTCACTCTTATTGAACGTTCCTACATCATTTGTAACCATTTGTGATGAGTATCTCAGAACTGAAGGAAGTTGGTGGAAATTTCTTAATTTTTGGTTCGAAGCGTGAATTATTGGAATAATTGAGGAAGTCGTGTGAAACATGTGAGGTATGCGTGTTATATTTATCAGTTTCTACAATTGATGAAATGAATTCGAGACGAGTAACTGAGAATTGAAAAAAATTTGGAAAATTTTGTTTCATTTGAGTTTGTGTTATTCGAAGAACGATTTTGTTAATCTTGTGAGAAATGCACAATTTCACTCTAATTGAACGTTCCTACATCATTTGTAACCATTTGTGATGAGTATCTCAAAACTGAAGTAAGTTGGTGGAAATTTCTAAATTTTTGGTTCGATGCGTGAATTATTGGAATAATTGAGGAAGTCGTGTGAAACATGTGAGGTATGCGTGTTATATTTATCAGTTTCTACAATTGATGAAATGAATTCGAGACGAGTAACTGAGAATTGAAAAAAATTTGGAAAATTTTGTTTCATTTGAGTTTGTGTTATTCGAAGAACGATTTTGTTAATCTTGTGAGAAATGCACAATTTCACTCTTATTGAACGTTCCTACATCATTTGTAACCATTTGTGATGAGTATCTCAGAACTGAAGGAAGTTGGTGGAAATTTCTTAATTTTTGGTTCGAAGCGTGAATTATTGGAAGAATTGAGGAAGTCGTGTGAAACATGTGAGGTATGCGTGTTATATTTATCAGTTTCTACAATTGATGAAATGAATTCGAGACGAGTAACTGAGAATTGAAAAAAATTTGGGAAATTTTGTTTCATTTGAGTTTGTGTTATTCGAAGAACGATTTTGTTAATCTTGTGAGAAATGCACAATTTCACTCTTATTGAACGTTCCTACATCATTTGTAACCATTTGTGATGAGTATCTCAAAACTGAAGTAAGTTGGTGGAAATTTCTAATTTTTGGTTCGATGCGTGAATTATTGGAATAATTGAGGAAGTCGTGTGAAACATGTGAGGTATGCGTGTTATATTTATCAGTTTCTACAATTGATGAAATGAATTCGAGACGAGTAACTGAGAATTGAAAAAAATTTGGAAAATTTTGTTTCATTTGAGTTTGTGTTATTCGAAGAACGATTTTGTTAATCTTGTGAGAAATGCACAATTTCACTCTAATTGAACGTTCCTACATCATTTGTAACCATTTGTGATGAGTATCTCAAAACTGAAGTAAGTTGGTGGAAATTTCTAAATTTTTGGTTCGAAGCGTGAATTATTGGAATAATTGAGGAAGTCGTGTGAAACATGTGAGGTATGCGTGTTATATTTATCAGTTTCTACAATTGATGAAATGAATTCGAGACGAGTAACTGAGAATTGAAAAAAATTTGGGAAATTTTGTTTCATTTGAGTTTGTGTTATTCGAAGAACGATTTTGTTAATCTTGTGAGAAATGCACAATTTCACTCTTATTGAACGTTCCTACATCATTTGTAACCATTTGTGATGAGTATCTCAGAACTGAAGGAAGTTGGTGGAAATTTCTTAATTTTTGGTTCGAAGCGTGAATTATTGGAATAATTGAGGAAGTCGTGTGAAACATGTGAGGTATGCGTGTTATATTTATCAGTTTCTACAATTGATGAAATGAATTCGAGACGAGTAACTGAGAATTGAAAAAAATTTGGAAAATTTTGTTTCATTTGAGTTTGTGTTATTCGAAGAACGATTTTGTTAATCTTGTGAGAAATGCACAATTTCACTCTTATTGAACGTTCCTACATCATTTGTAACCATTTGTGATGAGTATCTCAAAACTGAAGTAAGTTGGTGGAAATTTCTAAATTTTTGGTTCGATGCGTGAATTATTGGAATAATTGAGGAAGTCGTGTGAAACATGTGAGGTATGCGTGTTATATTTATCAGTTTCTACAATTGATGAAATGAATTCGAGACGAGTAACTGAGAATTGAAAAAAATTTGGAAAATTTTGTTTCATTTGAGTTTGTGTTATTCGAAGAACGATTTTGTTAATCTTGTGAGAAATGCACAATTTCACTCTAATTGAACGTTCCTACATCATTTGTAACCATTTGTGATGAGTATCTCAAAACTGAAGTAAGTTGGTGGAAATTTCTAAATTTTTGGTTCGATGCGTGAATTATTGGAATAATTGAGGAAGTCGTGTGAAACATGTGAGGTATGCGTGTTATATTTATCAGTTTCTACAATTGATGAAATGAATTCGAGACGAGTAACTGAGAATTGAAAAAAATTGGGAAATTTTGTTTCATTTGAGTTTGTGTTATTCGAAGAACGATTTTGTTAATCTTGTGAGAAATGCACAATTTCACTCTTATTGAACGTTCCTACATCATTTGTAACCATTTGTGATGAGTATCTCAAAACTGAAGTAAGTTGGTGGAAATTTCTAAATTTTTGGTTCGATGCGTGAATTATTGGAATAATTGAGGAAGTCGTGTGAAACATGTGAGGTATGCGTGTTATATTTATCAGTTTCTACAATTGATGAAATGAATTCGAGACGAGTAACTGAGAATTGAAAAAAATTTGGAAAATTTTGTTTCATTTGAGTTTGTGTTATTCGAAGAACGATTTTGTTAATCTTGTGAGAAATGCACAATTTCACTCTTATTGAACGTTCCTACATCATTTGTAACCATTTGTGATGAGTATCTCAGAACTGAAGGAAGTTGGTGGAAATTTCTTAATTTTTGGTTCGAAGCGTGAATTATTGGAATAATTGAGGAAGTCGTGTGAAACATGTGAGGTATGCGTGTTATATTTATCAGTTTCTACAATTGATGAAATGAATTCGAGACGAGTAACTGAGAATTGAAAAAAAATTTGGAAAATTTTGTTTCATTTGAGTTTGTGTTATTCGAAGAACGATTTTGTTAATCTTGTGAGAAATGCACAATTTCACTCTTATTGAACGTTCCTACATCATTTGTAACCATTTGTGATGAGTATCTCAAAACTGAAGTAAGTTGGTGGAAATTTCTAAATTTTTGGTTCGATGCGTGAATTATTGGAATAATTGAGGAAGTCGTGTGAAACATGTGAGGTATGCGTGTTATATTTATCAGTTTCTACAATTGATGAAATGAATTCGAGACGAGTAACTGAGAATTGAAAAAAATTTGGAAAATTTTGTTTCATTTGAGTTTGTGTTATTCGAAGAACGATTTTGTTAATCTTGTGAGAAATGCACAATTTCACTCTAATTGAACGTTCCTACATCATTTGTAACCATTTGTGATGAGTATCTCAAAACTGAAGTAAGTTGGTGGAAATTTCTAAATTTTTGGTTCGAAGCGTGAATTATTGGAATAATTGAGGAAGTCGTGTGAAACATGTGAGGTATGCGTGTTATATTTATCAGTTTCTACAATTGATGAAATGAATTCGAGACGAGTAACTGAGAATTGAAAAAAATTTGGGAAATTTTGTTTCATTTGAGTTTGTGTTATTCGAAGAACGATTTTGTTAATCTTGTGAGAAATGCACAATTTCACTCTTATTGAACGTTCCTACATCATTTGTAACCATTTGTGATGAGTATCTCAGAACAAAAGGAAGTTGGTGGAAATTTCTTAATTTTTGGTTCGAAGCGTGAATTATTGGAATAATTGAGGAAGTCGTGTGAAACATGTGAGGTATGCGTGTTATATTTATCAGTTTCTACAATTGATGAAATGAATTCGAGACGAGTAACTGAGAATTGAAAAAAATTTGGAAATTTTGTTTCATTTGAGTTTGTGTTATTCGAAGAACGATTTTGTTAATCTTGTGAGAAATGCACAATTTCACTCTAATTGAACGTTCCTACATCATTTGTAACCATTTGTGATGAGTATCTCAAAACTGAAGTAAGTTGGTGGAAATTTCTAAATTTTTGGTTCGATGCGTGAATTATTGGAATAATTGAGGAAGTCGTGTGAAACATGTGAGGTATGCGTGTTATATTTATCAGTTTCTACAATTGATGAAATGAATTCGAGACGAGTAACTGAGAATTGAAAAAAATTTGGAAAATTTGTTTCATTTGAGTTTGTGTTATTCGAAGAACGATTTTGTTAATCTTGTGAGAAATGCACAATTTCACTCTTATTGAACGTTCCTACATCATTTGTAACCATTTGTGATGAGTATCTCAGAACTGAAGTAAGTTGGTGGAAATTTCTAAATTTTTGGTTCGAAGCGTGAATTATTGGAATAATTGAGGAAGTCGTGTGAAACATGTGAGGTATGCGTGTTATATTTATCAGTTTCTACAATTGATGAAATGAATTCGAGACGAGTAACTGAGAATTGAAAAAAATTTGGGAAATTTTGTTTCATTTGAGTTTGTGTTATTCGAAGAACGATTTTGTTAATCTTGTGAGAAATGCACAATTTCACTCTTATTGAACGTTCCTACATCATTTGTAACCATTTGTGATGAGTATCTCAGAACTGAAGGAAGTTGGTGGAAATTTCTTAATTTTTGGTTCGAAGCGTGAATTATTGGAATAATTGAGGAAGTCGTGTGAAACATGTGAGGTATGCGTGTTATATTTATCAGTTTCTACAATTGATGAAATGAATTCGAGACGAGTAACTGAGAATTGAAAAAAATTTGGAAAATTTTGTTTCATTTGAGTTTGTGTTATTCGAAGAACGATTTTGTTAATCTTGTGAGAAATGCACAATTTCACTCTAATTGAACGTTCCTACATCATTTGTAACCATTTGTGATGAGTATCTCAAAACTGAAGTAAGTTGGTGGAAATTTCTAAATTTTTGGTTCGAAGCGTGAATTATTGGAATAATTGAGGAAGTCGTGTGAAACATGTGAGGTATGCGTGTTATATTTATCAGTTTCTACAATTGATGAAATGAATTCGAGACGAGTAACTGAGAATTGAAAAAAATTTGGGAAATTTTGTTTCATTTGAGTTTGTGTTATTCGAAGAACGATTTTGTTAATCTTGTGAGAAATGCACAATTTCACTCTAATTGAACGTTCCTACATCATTTGTAACCATTTGTGATGAGTATCTCAAAACTGAAGGAAGTTGGTGGAAATTTCTTAATTTTTGGTTCGAAGCGTGAATTATTGGAATAATTGAGGAAGTCGTGTGAAACATGTGAGGTATGCGTGTTATATTTATCAGTTTCTACAATTGATGAAATGAATTCGAGACGAGTAACTGAGAATTGAAAAAAATTTGGAAAATTTTGTTTCATTTGAGTTTGTGTTATTCGAAGAACGATTTTGTTAATCTTGTGAGAAATGCACAATTTCACTCTTATTGAACGTTCCTACATCATTTGTAACCATTTGTGATGAGTATCTCAGAACTGAAGGAAGTTGGTGGAAATTTCTTAATTTTTGGTTCGAAGCGTGAATTATTGGAATAATTGAGGAAGTCGTGTGAAACATGTGAGGTATGCGTGTTATATTTATCAGTTTCTACAATTGATGAAATGAATTCGAGACGAGTAACTGAGAATTGAAAAAAATTTGGAAAATTTTGTTTCATTTGAGTTTGTGTTATTCGAAGAACGATTTTGTTAATCTTGTGAGAAATGCACAATTTCACTCTTATTGAACGTTCCTACATCATTTGTAACCATTTGTGATGAGTATCTCAAAACTGAAGTAAGTTGGTGGAAATTTCTAAATTTTTGGTTCGATGCGTGAATTATTGGAATAATTGAGGAAGTCGTGTGAAACATGTGAGGTATGCGTGTTATATTTATCAGTTTCTACAATTGATGAAATGAATTCGAGACGAGTAACTGAGAATTGAAAAAAATTTGGAAAATTTTGTTTCATTTGAGTTTGTGTTATTCGAAGAACGATTTTGTTAATCTTGTGAGAAATGCACAATTTCACTCTATTGAACGTTCCTACATCATTTGTAACCATTTGTGATGAGTATCTCAAAACTGAAGTAAGTTGGTGGAAATTTCTAAATTTTTGGTTCGAAGCGTGAATTATTGGAATAATTGAGGAAGTCGTGTGAAACATGTGAGGTATGCGTGTTATATTTATCAGTTTCTACAATTGATGAAATGAATTCGAGACGAGTAACTGAGAATTGAAAAAAATTTGGGAAATTTTGTTTCATTTGAGTTTGTGTTATTCGAAGAACGATTTTGTTAATCTTGTGAGAAATGCACAATTTCACTCTTATTGAACGTTCCTACATCATTTGTAACCATTTGTGATGAGTATCTCAAACTGAAGGAAGTTGGTGGAAATTTCTTAATTTTTGGTTCGAAGCGTGAATTATTGGAATAATTGAGGAAGTCGTGTGAAACATGTGAGGTATGCGTGTTATATTTATCAGTTTCTACAATTGATGAAATGAATTCGAGACGAGTAACTGAGAATTGAAAAAAATTTGGAAAATTTTGTTTCATTTGAGTTTGTGTTATTCGAAGAACGATTTTGTTAATCTTGTGAGAAATGCACAATTTCACTCTAATTGAACGTTCCTACATCATTTGTAACCATTTGTGATGAGTATCTCAAAACTGAAGTAAGTTGGTGGAAATTTCTAAATTTTTGGTTCGATGCGTGAATTATTGGAATAATTGAGGAAGTCGTGTGAAACATGTGAGGTATGCGTGTTATATTTATCAGTTTCTACAATTGATGAAATGAATTCGAGACGAGTAACTGAGAATTGAAAAAAATTTGGAAAATTTTGTTTCATTTGAGTTTGTGTTATTCGAAGAACGATTTTGTTAATCTTGTGAGAAATGCACAATTTCACTCTAATTGAACGTTCCTACATCATTTGTAACCATTTGTGATGAGTATCTCAAAACTGAAGTAAGTTGGTGGAAATTTCTAAATTTTTGGTTCGATGCGTGAATTATTGGAATAATTGAGGAAGTCGTGTGAAACATGTGAGGTATGCGTGTTATATTTATCAGTTTCTACAATTGATGAAATGAATTCGAGACGAGTAACTGAGAATTGAAAAAAATTTGGGAAATTTTGTTTCATTTGAGTTTGTGTTATTCGAAGAACGATTTTGTTAATCTTGTGAGAAATGCACAATTTCACTCTTATTGAACGTTCCTACATCATTTGTAACCATTTGTGATGAGTATCTCAAACTGAAGTAAGTTGGTGGAAATTTCTAAATTTTTGGTTCGAAGCGTGAATTATTGGAATAATTGAGGAAGTCGTGTGAAACATGTGAGGTATGCGTGTTATATTTATCAGTTTCTACAATTGATGAAATGAATTCGAGACGAGTAACTGAGAATTGAAAAAAATTTGGAAAATTTTGTTTCATTTGAGTTTGTGTTATTCGAAGAACGATTTTGTTAATCTTGTGAGAAATGCACAATTTCACTCTAATTGAACGTTCCTACATCATTTGTAACCATTTGTGATGAGTATCTCAGAACTGAAGGAAGTTGGTGGAAATTTCTTAATTTTTGGTTCGAAGCGTGAATTATTGGAATAATTGAGGAAGTCGTGTGAAACATGTGAGGTATGCGTGTTATATTTATCAGTTTCTACAATTGATGAAATGAATTCGAGACGAGTAACTGAGAATTGAAAAAAATTTGGGAAAATTTGTTTCATTTGAGTTTGTGTTATTCGAAGAACGATTTTGTTAATCTTGTGAGAAATGCACAATTTCACTCTAATTGAACGTTCCTACATCATTTGTAACCATTTGTGATGAGTATCTCAGAACTGAAGGAAGTTGGTGGAAATTTCTTAATTTTTGGTTCGAAGCGTGAATTATTGGAATAATTGAGGAAGTCGTGTGAAACATGTGAGGTATGCGTGTTATATTTATCAGTTTCTACAATTGATGAAATGAATTCGAGACGAGTAACTGAGAATTGAAAAAAAATTGGGAAATTTTGTTTCATTTGAGTTTGTGTTATTCGAAGAACGATTTTGTTAATCTTGTGAGAAATGCACAATTTCACTCTAATTGAACGTTCCTACATCATTTGTAACCATTTGTGATGAGTATCTCAAAACTGAAGTAAGTTGGTGGAAATTTCTAAATTTTTGGTTCGAAGCGTGAATTATTGGAATAATTGAGGAAGTCGTGTGAAACATGTGAGGTATGCGTGTTATATTTATCAGTTTCTACAATTGATGAAATGAATTCGAGACGAGTAACTGAGAATTGAAAAAAATTTGGAAAATTTGTTTCATTTGAGTTTGTGTTATTCGAAGAACGATTTTGTTAATCTTGTGAGAAATGCACAATTTCACTCTAATTGAACGTTCCTACATCATTTGTAACCATTTGTGATGAGTATCTCAAAACTGAAGGAAGTTGGTGGAAATTTCTAATTTTTGGTTCGATGCGTGAATTATTGGAATAATTGAGGAAGTCGTGTGAAACATGTGAGGTATGCGTGTTATATTTATCAGTTTCTACAATTGATGAAATGAATTCGAGACGAGTAACTGAGAATTGAAAAAAATTTGGAAAATTTTGTTTCATTTGAGTTTGTGTTATTCGAAGAACGATTTTGTTAATCTTGTGAGAAATGCACAATTTCACTCTTATTGAACGTTCCTACATCATTTGTAACCATTTGTGATGAGTATCTCAGAACTGAAGGAAGTTGGTGGAAATTTCTTAATTTTTGGTTCGAAGCGTGAATTATTGGAAGAATTGAGGAAGTCGTGTGAAACATGTGAGGTATGCGTGTTATATTTATCAGTTTCTACAATTGATGAAATGAATTCGAGACGAGTAACTGAGAATTGAAAAAAATTTGGAAAATTTTGTTTCATTTGAGTTTGTGTTATTCGAAGAACGATTTTGTTAATCTTGTGAGAAATGCACAATTTCACTCTTATTGAACGTTCCTACATCATTTGTAACCATTTGTGATGAGTATCTCAAAACTGAAGTAAGTTGGTGGAAATTTCTAAATTTTTGGTTCGATGCGTGAATTATTGGAATAATTGAGGAAGTCGTGTGAAACATGTGAGGTATGCGTGTTATATTTATCAGTTTCTACAATTGATGAAATGAATTCGAGACGAGTAACTGAGAATTGAAAAAAATTTGGAAATTTTGTTTCATTTGAGTTTGTGTTATTCGAAGAACGATTTTGTTAATCTTGTGAGAAATGCACAATTTCACTCTTATTGAACGTTCCTACATCATTTGTAACCATTTGTGATGAGTATCTCAGAACTGAAGAAGTTGGTGGAAATTTCTTAATTTTTGGTTCGAAGCGTGAATTATTGGAATAATTGAGGAAGTCGTGTGAAACATGTGAGGTATGCGTGTTATATTTATCAGTTTCTACAATTGATGAAATGAATTCGAGACGAGTAACTGAGAATTGAAAAAAATTTGGAAAATTTTGTTTCATTTGAGTTTGTGTTATTCGAAGAACGATTTTGTTAATCTTGTGAGAAATGCACAATTTCACTCTAATTGAACGTTCCTACATCATTTGTAACCATTTGTGATGAGTATCTCAAAACTGAAGTAAGTTGGTGGAAATTTCTAAATTTTTGGTTCGATGCGTGAATTATTGGAATAATTGAGGAAGTCGTGTGAAACATGTGAGGTATGCGTGTTATATTTATCAGTTTCTACAATTGATGAAATGAATTCGAGACGAGTAACTGAGAATTGAAAAAAATTTGGAAATTTTGTTTCATTTGAGTTTGTGTTATTCGAAGAACGATTTTGTTAATCTTGTGAGAAATGCACAATTTCACTCTAATTGAACGTTCCTACATCATTTGTAACCATTTGTGATGAGTATCTCAAAACTGAAGTAAGTTGGTGGAAATTTCTAAATTTTTGGTTCGATGCGTGAATTATTGGAATAATTGAGGAAGTCGTGTGAAACATGTGAGGTATGCGTGTTATATTTATCAGTTTCTACAATTGATGAAATGAATTCGAGACGAGTAACTGAGAATTGAAAAAAATTTGGGAAATTTTGTTTCATTTGAGTTTGTGTTATTCGAAGAACGATTTTGTTAATCTTGTGAGAAATGCACAATTTCACTCTTATTGAACGTTCCTACATCATTTGTAACCATTTGTGATGAGTATCTCAGAACTGAAGGAAGTTGGTGGAAATTTCTTAATTTTTGGTTCGAAGCGTGAATTATTGGAATAATTGAGGAAGTCGTGTGAAACATGTGAGGTATGCGTGTTATATTTATCAGTTTCTACAATTGATGAAATGAATTCGAGACGAGTAACTGAGAATTGAAAAAAATTTGGAAAATTTTGTTTCATTTGAGTTTGTGTTATTCGAAGAACGATTTTGTTAATCTTGTGAGAAATGCACAATTTCACTCTAATTGAACGTTCCTACATCATTTGTAACCATTTGTGATGAGTATCTCAAAACTGAAGTAAGTTGGTGGAAATTTCTAAATTTTTGGTTCGATGCGTGAATTATTGGAATAATTGAGGAAGTCGTGTGAAACATGTGAGGTATGCGTGTTATATTTATCAGTTTCTACAATTGATGAAATGAATTCGAGACGAGTAACTGAGAATTGAAAAAAATTTGGAAAATTTTGTTTCATTTGAGTTTGTGTTATTCGAAGAACGATTTTGTTAATCTTGTGAGAAATGCACAATTTCACTCTTATTGAACGTTCCTACATCATTTGTAACCATTTGTGATGAGTATCTCAGAACTGAAGAAGTTGGTGGAAATTTCTTAATTTTTGGTTCGAAGCGTGAATTATTGGAATAATTGAGGAAGTCGTGTGAAACATGTGAGGTATGCGTGTTATATTTATCAGTTTCTACAATTGATGAAATGAATTCGAGACGAGTAACTGAGAATTGAAAAAAATTTGGGAAATTTTGTTTCATTTGAGTTTGTGTTATTCGAAGAACGATTTTGTTAATCTTGTGAGAAATGCACAATTTCACTCTTATTGAACGTTCCTACATCATTTGTAACCATTTGTGATGAGTATCTCAAAACTGAAGTAAGTTGGTGGAAATTTCTAATTTTTGGTTCGATGCGTGAATTATTGGAATAATTGAGGAAGTCGTGTGAAACATGTGAGGTATGCGTGTTATATTTATCAGTTTCTACAATTGATGAAATGAATTCGAGACGAGTAACTGAGAATTGAAAAAAATTTGGAAAATTTTGTTTCATTTGAGTTTGTGTTATTCGAAGAACGATTTTGTTAATCTTGTGAGAAATGCACAATTTCACTCTAATTGAACGTTCCTACATCATTTGTAACCATTTGTGATGAGTATCTCAAAACTGAAGTAAGTTGGTGGAAATTTCTAAATTTTTGGTTCGAAGCGTGAATTATTGGAATAATTGAGGAAGTCGTGTGAAACATGTGAGGTATGCGTGTTATATTTATCAGTTTCTACAATTGATGAAATGAATTCGAGACGAGTAACTGAGAATTGAAAAAAATTTGGGAAATTTTGTTTCATTTGAGTTTGTGTTATTCGAAGAACGATTTTGTTAATCTTGTGAGAAATGCACAATTTCACTCTTATTGAACGTTCCTACATCATTTGTAACCATTTGTGATGAGTATCTCAGAACTGAAGGAAGTTGGTGGAAATTTCTTAATTTTTGGTTCGAAGCGTGAATTATTGGAATAATTGAGGAAGTCGTGTGAAACATGTGAGGTATGCGTGTATATTTATCAGTTTCTACAATTGATGAAATGAATTCGAGACGAGTAACTGAGAATTGAAAAAAATTTGGAAAATTTTGTTTCATTTGAGTTTGTGTTATTCGAAGAACGATTTTGTTAATCTTGTGAGAAATGCACAATTTCACTCTAATTGAACGTTCCTACATCATTTGTAACCATTTGTGATGAGTATCTCAAAACTGAAGGAAGTTGGTGGAAATTTCTTAATTTTTGTTCGATGCGTGAATTATTGGAATAATTGAGGAAGTCGTGTGAAACATGTGAGGTATGCGTGTTATATTTATCAGTTTCTACAATTGATGAAATGAATTCGAGACGAGTAACTGAGAATTGAAAAAAATTTGGAAAATTTTGTTTCATTTGAGTTTGTGTTATTCGAAGAACGATTTTGTTAATCTTGTGAGAAATGCACAATTTCACTCTAATTGAACGTTCCTACATCATTTGTAACCATTTGTGATGAGTATCTCAAAACTGAAGTAAGTTGGTGGAAATTTCTAAATTTTTGGTTCGAAGCGTGAATTATTGGAATAATTGAGGAAGTCGTGTGAAACATGTGAGGTATGCGTGTTATATTTATCAGTTTCTACAATTGATGAAATGAATTCGAGACGAGTAACTGAGAATTGAAAAAAATTTGGGAAATTTTGTTTCATTTGAGTTTGTGTTATTCGAAGAACGATTTTGTTAATCTTGTGAGAAATGCACAATTTCACTCTTATTGAACGTTCCTACATCATTTGTAACCATTTGTGATGAGTATCTCAAAACTGAAGTAAGTTGGTGGAAATTTCTAAATTTTTGGTTCGATGCGTGAATTATTGGAATAATTGAGGAAGTCGTGTGAAACATGTGAGGTATGCGTGTTATATTTATCAGTTTCTACAATTGATGAAATGAATTCGAGACGAGTAACTGAGAATTGAAAAAAATTTGGAAAATTTTGTTTCATTTGAGTTTGTGTTATTCGAAGAACGATTTGTTAATCTTGTGAGAAATGCACAATTTCACTCTAATTGAACGTTCCTACATCATTTGTAACCATTTGTGATGAGTATCTCAGAACTGAAGGAAGTTGGTGGAAATTTCTTAATTTTTGGTTCGAAGCGTGAATTATTGGAATAATTGAGGAAGTCGTGTGAAACATGTGAGGTATGCGTGTTATATTTATCAGTTTCTACAATTGATGAAATGAATTCGAGACGAGTAACTGAGAATTGAAAAAAATTTGGGAAAATTTGTTTCATTTGAGTTTGTGTTATTCGAAGAACGATTTTGTTAATCTTGTGAGAAATGCACAATTTCACTCTAATTGAACGTTCCTACATCATTTGTAACCATTTGTGATGAGTATCTCAAAACTGAAGTAAGTTGGTGGAAATTTCTTAAATTTTTGGTTCGAAGCGTGAATTATTGGAATAATTGAGGAAGTCGTGTGAAACATGTGAGGTATGCGTGTTATATTTATCAGTTTCTACAATTGATGAAATGAATTCGAGACGAGTAACTGAGAATTGAAAAAAATTTGGAAAATTTTGTTTCATTTGAGTTTGTGTTATTCGAAGAACGATTTTGTTAATCTTGTGAGAAATGCACAATTTCACTCTAATTGAACGTTCCTACATCATTTGTAACCATTTGTGATGAGTATCTCAAAACTGAAGTAAGTTGGTGGAAATTTCTTAATTTTTGGTTCGATGCGTGAATTATTGGAATAATTGAGGAAGTCGTGTGAAACATGTGAGGTATGCGTGTTATATTTATCAGTTTCTACAATTGATGAAATGAATTCGAGACGAGTAACTGAGAATTGAAAAAAATTTGGAAAATTTTGTTTCATTTGAGTTTGTGTTATTCGAAGAACGATTTTGTTAATCTTGTGAGAAATGCACAATTTCACTCTTATTGAACGTTCCTACATCATTTGTAACCATTTGTGATGAGTATCTCAGAACAAAAGGAAGTTGGTGGAAATTTCTTAATTTTTGGTTCGAAGCGTGAATTATTGGAAGAATTGAGGAAGTCGTGTGAAACATGTGAGGTATGCGTGTTATATTTATCAGTTTCTACAATTGATGAAATGAATTCGAGACGAGTAACTGAGAATTGAAAAAAAATTTGGAAAATTTTGTTTCATTTGAGTTTGTGTTATTCGAAGAACGATTTTGTTAATCTTGTGAGAAATGCACAATTTCACTCTTATTGAACGTTCCTACATCATTTGTAACCATTTGTGATGAGTATCTCAAAACTGAAGTAAGTTGGTGGAAATTTCTAAATTTTTGGTTCGATGCGTGAATTATTGGAATAATTGAGGAAGTCGTGTGAAACATGTGAGGTATGCGTGTTATATTTATCAGTTTCTACAATTGATGAAATGAATTCGAGACGAGTAACTGAGAATTGAAAAAAATTTGGAAATTTTGTTTCATTTGAGTTTGTGTTATTCGAAGAACGATTTTGTTAATCTTGTGAGAAATGCACAATTTCACTCTAATTGAACGTTCCTACATCATTTGTAACCATTTGTGATGAGTATCTCAAAACTGAAGGAAGTTGGTGGAAATTTCTAAATTTTTGGTTCGAAGCGTGAATTATTGGAATAATTGAGGAAGTCGTGTGAAACATGTGAGGTATGCGTGTTATATTTATCAGTTTCTACAATTGATGAAATGAATTCGAGACGAGTAACTGAGAATTGAAAAAAATTTGGGAAATTTTGTTTCATTTGAGTTTGTGTTATTCGAAGAACGATTTTGTTAATCTTGTGAGAAATGCACAATTTCACTCTTATTGAACGTTCCTACATCATTTGTAACCATTTGTGATGAGTATCTCAAAACTGAAGAAGTTGGTGGAAATTTCTTAATTTTTGGTTCGAAGCGTGAATTATTGGAATAATTGAGGAAGTCGTGTGAAACATGTGAGGTATGCGTGTTATATTTATCAGTTTCTACAATTGATGAAATGAATTCGAGACGAGTAACTGAGAATTGAAAAAAATTTGGAAAATTTTGTTTCATTTGAGTTTGTGTTATTCGAAGAACGATTTTGTTAATCTTGTGAGAAATGCACAATTTCACTCTAATTGAACGTTCCTACATCATTTGTAACCATTTGTGATGAGTATCTCAAAACTGAAGTAAGTTGGTGGAAATTTCTAAATTTTTGGTTCGATGCGTGAATTATTGGAATAATTGAGGAAGTCGTGTGAAACATGTGAGGTATGCGTGTTATATTTATCAGTTTCTACAATTGATGAAATGAATTCGAGACGAGTAACTGAGAATTGAAAAAATTTGGGAAAATTTTGTTTCATTTGAGTTTGTGTTATTCGAAGAACGATTTTGTTAATCTTGTGAGAAATGCACAATTTCACTCTATTTGAACGTTCCTACATCATTTGTAACCATTTGTGATGAGTATCTCAAAACTGAAGTAAGTTGGTGGAAATTTCTAATTTTTGGTTCGAAGCGTGAATTATTGGAATAATTGAGGAAGTCGTGTGAAACATGTGAGGTATGCGTGTTATATTTATCAGTTTCTACAATTGATGAAATGAATTCGAGACGAGTAACTGAGAATTGAAAAAAAATTGGAAATTTTGTTTCATTTGAGTTTGTGTTATTCGAAGAACGATTTTGTTAATCTTGTGAGAAATGCACAATTTCACTCTTAATGAACGTTCCTACATCATTTGTAACCATTTGTGATGAGTATCTCAAACTGAAGAAGTTGGTGGAAATTTCTTAATTTTTGGTTCGAAGCGTGAATTATTGGAATAATTGAGGAAGTCGTGTGAAACATGTGAGGTATGCGTGTTATATTTATCAGTTTCTACAATTGATGAAATGAATTCGAGACGAGTAACTGAGAATTGAAAAAAATTTGGAAAATTTTGTTTCATTTGAGTTTGTGTTATTCGAAGAACGATTTTGTTAATCTTGTGAGAAATGCACAATTTCACTCTTATTGAACGTTCCTACATCATTTGTAACCATTTGTGATGAGTATCTCAGAACTGAAGGAAGTTGGTGGAAATTTCTTAATTTTTGGTTCGAAGCGTGAATTATTGGAATAATTGAGGAAGTCGTGTGAAACATGTGAGGTATGCGTGTTATTTTATCAGTTTCTACAATTGATGAAATGAATTCGAGACGAGTAACTGAGAATTGAAAAAAATTTGGAAATTTTGTTTCATTTGAGTTTGTGTTATTCGAAGAACGATTTTGTTAATCTTGTGAGAAATGCACAATTTCACTCTTATTGAACGTTCCTACATCATTTGTAACCATTTGTGATGAGTATCTCAGAACTGAAGGAAGTTGGTGGAAATTTCTTAATTTTTGGTTCGAAGCGTGAATTATTGGAATAATTGAGGAAGTCGTGTGAAACATGTGAGGTATGCGTGTTATATTTATCAGTTTCTACAATTGATGAAATGAATTCGAGACGAGTAACTGAGAATTGAAAAAAATTTGGAAAATTTTGTTTCATTTGAGTTTGTGTTATTCGAAGAACGATTTTGTTAATCTTGTGAGAAATGCACAATTTCACTCTAATTGAACGTTCCTACATCATTTGTAACCATTTGTGATGAGTATCTCAAACTGAAGAAGTTGGTGGAAATTTCTAAATTTTTGGTTCGAAGCGTGAATTATTGGAATAATTGAGGAAGTCGTGTGAAACATGTGAGGTATGCGTGTTATATTTATCAGTTTCTACAATTGATGAAATGAATTCGAGACGAGTAACTGAGAATTGAAAAAAATTGGGAAATTTTGTTTCATTTGAGTTTGTGTTATTCGAAGAACGATTTTGTTAATCTTGTGAGAAATGCACAATTTCACTCTATTGAACGTTCCTACATCATTTGTAACCATTTGTGATGAGTATCTCAGAACTGAAGTAAGTTGGTGGAAATTTCTTAATTTTTGGTTCGAAGCGTGAATTATTGGAATAATTGAGGAAGTCGTGTGAAACATGTGAGGTATGCGTGTTATATTTATCAGTTTCTACAATTGATGAAATGAATTCGAGACGAGTAACTGAGAATTGAAAAAAATTTGGAAATTTTGTTTCATTTGAGTTTGTGTTATTCGAAGAACGATTTTGTTAATCTTGTGAGAAATGCACAATTTCACTCTAATTGAACGTTCCTACATCATTTGTAACCATTTGTGATGAGTATCTCAAACTGAAGTAAGTTGGTGGAAATTTCTAAATTTTTGGTTCGAAGCGTGAATTATTGGAATAATTGAGGAAGTCGTGTGAAACATGTGAGGTATGCGTGTTATATTTATCAGTTTCTACAATTGATGAAATGAATTCGAGACGAGTAACTGAGAATTGAAAAAAATTGGGAAAATTTGTTTCATTTGAGTTTGTGTTATTCGAGAAAACGATTTTGTTAATCTTGTGAGAAATGCACAATTTCACTCTTATTGAACGTTCCTACATCATTTGTAACCATTTG